>NW_011364164.1:253241-265975 GCF_000735185.1 Notothenia coriiceps | reverse complement strand
GTGAAAGTGAGGTGCTAGAGGTGCTGGGTGACGTCATAGAGTCCTGTTCTGGCCAAACATTACGTCACCCAGCTGGGCCACCTGAGCCTGGCAGGGACTCAGAGAGAGAGTCCAGCCCGGAAACAGACACTGAGCAGTGATTTAAAAAAACACTGATATTTAGTCCTGCATCCTGGACTGGTATATTTGTATTTCTCTGTGCTGGTATTTCCAGCATTTGGGCTGAATGGCCTCTTAAGGATGCATTTAGGGGGTGAGGGTGCACTCAGGTATTTGTAGGTAAGCTATCTCATTTCTATCCCATGTATATTCCCTCTCCACTTCTTCACCCCCCACACACGCTCTATCTCGCCCTGCCGGTGCATCCTGCTTCCCACAGTTACCTGCTGTAAATTGTTCCAGTCTCTCCGGTGCAGGAGTGTTTTTTTCACCCCAGTGTCTTCCTGTTGGAGTGTCTCTCACCACTGGGATTAAGGAGCCTCTCCAGACAGGCTGAGGCGCTTATTTAAAGCAGCAGGCTTGTCACCAGGACTATTTTAAGTGGAAGCTTGAAAGCAATTGCTGCCGCGTTCCAGCACGATTTTGGCTATGAGTTATTATGCACTGCTTCAGTGGTGAGGAGCGGCGGAACCGAAAAAGGCTTACCCTGTTGCTTTCTGACTGGAGCCCATAGATGAATAGAAGAACGAGGGAATGGAAAATGGCTTGAGAAGACCTTACCACAAGTGCTGCCATTTGTTAGTCTTTGTAATAAAGCCTTTAAAAGATTTCTGGTATAATTTAATGACTATTCCCTCCAGCCAGTTACTGTCAAGCCACTTGCCTTGGGGACAATAAGAGGCATTCAAAATGGGTTCACTGATCATTTAATTTCATGAATTCTTAAAACGAATTTCAATGATTGGTCATAAGTACCATGCCTCAGGCCAGTAACCTCTATATCATAACCAAAAAGTGTCTGCAATACGTTTTATTCTGTTCACATTGAATATATCCTCTTATCCACCAAATGAAATACACAGGCTTTCCTCTGAGGTGCTTCGCCTGCTGAATATTTGGAGACGGCCCCATCAACAGAAGCAGCTGAGAATCTTTCTGGGCGAAAGAGCTGCTGGATGCAGCTGGGTTTTGCTCTGTTGACTGAAGTGATTTTAATGTTTTATTGATTTTTTTCTTTTTCTTTTCTGCTCCAGCCTCCATATACACACTCTCACTCTATCTTCGTCATGAAGAACAGCCAAACAGGCAAAAAACCCCAGCGGGCTTCTGTCCCTGTCCCCGTGTATCCACATCCCGCCCTGCCAGAACAAGGTTGCAGAACAACAGTGCTAACGATGATATTTGGGGGTGTTTGATTTTGACTCACCTCCAATTTTCCTGAATGATAAATGGTGTTTCCCTGCCTATAGAACGGGCTTCTAAAACGGACCTATCTTGACCACTTAGTTGCTTTTAATCTCCCCTTCTGCATGAAATCGAGAAGTAGAATTAGCAAGACCAACAAGCAGCAGCACCCAAATTAGTTTTGAGGTGGGGAGATTGAGGATTTTTACAATTGTTCTCCTACTAACAAAATGCTTTAGCTCGTTTCCTAAGAATACTTACAGATCAAAAAGGATAGCAGCTTTTTAATTTATTTCTTGCACAGTGGTATGCCAACAAGCTGTGAGCCCCACAGGCCTTCTACTGTGCACAGCGCTCCTGAGAAAAGCGTTATGCACGAACGTTCATTAGAAATTTAGCACAAGGGGGTGCTGACTCAAAAGGAGCATCCTGGCTTCTGTTGATACCCTTATGTTTTTAAATCTGCAAACTGTTAGACTTTAACAAATCAACTCACCAGTAAATGTGTTTTTTAAGTGAGTCAAAATTACACCAAAATACCACTTGATTGCCATACACAATGGTACTTGCATACCATGCTGTGAATGGATCTGGCCCTTCCTACATCCAGGACATGGTTAAACTGTACACCCCAGTGTGTGCACTCCGCTCTGCATCATCCAAACGACTCGCTGCACCCGCACTGCGAGGGGGACCCAAGTTCAAGTGGGTTTGCTATCCTGGCTCCAAAATGGTGGAATGAGCTCCCCATTGAAATCAGGACAGCAGATAGCTTGCACATCTTCCGCCGCAGACTGAAAGCTCATCTCTTTCCACTCCACTTCGAGCGATAGAATTACTAACAAAGAACTGCTGACGAAGCACTTATATACTAACAAAGGGCTGGCTTATCTAAAACCAGTTGAGTAGCACTTGAAATGTTTTGGCTCTATGAAACCTGATGTACTTATATGATTCTGTTTTCTTCAAGGTTGTATCTTCCTGGTCGAATGCACTTATTTTAAGTCGCTTTGGATAAAAGCGTCAGCTAAATGCAATGTAATAGTACAAAAGTAATAGTAATACACTGAAAGTTGGATGACAAAATGTCCTGTCTATTCCGCCATAAATGCAGACAACACAACAGAAAAAAAAAACCATCAACAGTAAAGACAGAATGACAGAGGGGAGTTAAAACACATTTGTATACCCCTTCCGAAGTGTCTGTTAAAGCGAGAGGGAGAGAGGGTAATGAGTGGAGGGCAGGAACACAAAGAGCGTTTACACGAGAAGCTGAAGCAGCATCTGACGCCACTGAATGCAGGCTGTTGTTCTTTTTCTCATAGGCATTAGAGCAAACCACACCACTTCATCTCTCGTACGCGCATGCATCAACATCTCCAAGGTTGTATAAATCAAACCTCTGTTGCTACTGAACCAGCATATCCTGCCCACCACGAACAATTACCACCCCACGTCTTGCTCGGATAACAAAGCATCCTATCTTAATAAGCATCCCACCGTGGGGAGCTAATGGTCTCGCCGCTCCTTTTAATTTTATTCATACCTAACTATGAGATATTAATAATGAATGCCGAGTAAACAACAGTTTAAGATGCCGGCCACGCCATTGTGGACTAATTGGCTCATTAAATGTAACATTAGGTGGGAGAGGGGCCCTTGATTGGGAGCTGTAGGCCCAAGTCAATGCTAACACTCAAAGATCATTGATCTTTACCCAGCCTGCACTGCTCTGATTAAAGAGCAATAAAGATGGGGCTGGTTCCCCTCGGCTCCATAACACTGCTGCGTTTCATTTCAAGTGCTTCAGACACTGCACAAACACAGACTTATGTTTCTTTCCTGTCATGATCCTCCTGCCATGGGTGCCAGGCTTCACCCTGGCACTATATGACCACACAGACACAGCTGTGGCCCCGGCCCCTGGAGGAGCAGAGGTGCTAAATGGTCTGAGGAAGAGATCGATGAGAGAAAAGGACTGGCTGCGTCCATCAGGACCTAAGCACCAAGCCTTTCACCTCACTGCCCAGGTCTTGACGTGACCTGTGTGCGTGATAGCTTTTGTGTGTGTTTCTGCCAGACTTGTGTTGCTGCAGGGGTCTCTGAAGTGCCTCTGGCCAGCGCTTTAGTACCCATTTAAAAATTCAAGAAGCCCAAAATAAAAATGGGTAGAGGATCCCAGAATGTAGCCCTACGCTTCTCTGCCAGGAGTGAGTACTGTTGTTGTTCAGAGCTGCTTTGGATCTGGAAAGTAGCCGTTATTCTTAATGCATTGCACACATACACAGGTGTTTAGACAATATGTGCTATACCTATTCATTGAGTCTCGGCTGGAAAAGGTCACATATTACAGTAAACAAAGCAGACATTCACTGTGTGTGTGTGACTCTTACACCTTTCAGGGTGACCTAGTGGTGACTGGGATATGGGGGACAGAAGTGCTCCGGCAGCCCAGTGGCATCTGGTCTGAGCAGGCTAGCAGCCCAGTTGACTGCCTCTCCTGACCGGCTATAGAGGGTAGTTTTATAGCAGCTCTCTGGCCTGGGCATTGACTGCAGGTCTAATAAACATCCAATATGTTATCCCATCCTCGCACAACAAGAGGAGATGATACTCTGTAAAAACACAACCAGCCCTTGGATTGGCCTGCAGTAAAAACCTTTTTACACACTATGTGAACCTGTAAAGTTCTAACATGGCATGAGTAAACAGACCCAGTCGTATAAGAACTAAAGGTGTTACTGATAAGATAGACTGCTGTGAAAAATATACCAGACCTCCCTGAAATGTTAGTGACCTTGTTACAATTCAAACCACATTGAAGTTATTATTGCTGCTCTGACCACTTGCCATTATATTATATCATTACCTAGCTTATAATACAGGGTTATTCAAATGGGCCGTATGGTCTTGTGCGCAGAATAAGATAAAGAAAGATCAGTGAAAAGACCAGTTTCATGTATGCTCTCTGGTATTAAGTGTGTGTTGTGCTTCTAAACTCAAGGTCATTATGCTATTATGTTAAACATAATGATTCAAAAAAGGCTTTTTCACTTTGTGCTGGCTGTGGAGAATGCTTTGAGTTATTTAAATGTGGGACTAGTCATATCTGATTCATGAAAAGGCCTTGCTGTATGTAGGCTTTCATTGTCAGTGCTGTTTCAAACGTTGTGATTCACTGATCTTGGCATTTCACATTGGGAAGGCAGTGACTCTACATGCATCATGTTGACGTTTCCTTCAACTTCACCACACTGAGGATATCTTTTTTAAATGTAGGAAGTCAATTTTTCCTCAGGGATTAGATTGACATTATTTCCCTGTTGCTTTGGATGTTCGTTTTTGATAAATATGCTAAAGGCCCAGCACTTGAAAATAAACATCCTTCCTTCTGTAAATGGCTAATCCCTTTGACTTGCCGCTGCCACGTCCATGTTCACACCCAACAGCCATTACAATGCGCTGAAGATGTGGAGCAGCATAGCAAGAAATCAAACCACGATAACAAGTGCCTGGAGCCTGGTTTAAGGCCGGGGCTGATATCTTCCGTGCACAGGCCTTCTCCTTCCCATCTCTCTTCTACACCCTCATCTGCCTCTCTTCCCGCTTGGAGCATGGCTGTGCTGCACCCTTCCTTTGCCCTCCACTGCCCCACCTTCCTGATCTCATCTGGAGACAGAGCATGTGCTATGGAGAGATAGAGGAAGGCTGAGGAAGGCATCTCCACCCCGGCTAATGACGCCTGCTCCTTTCTCAGCTCACTATGCTGAAACTGTTTCTCTGCAGCAGCAAGGCTGAAGTCAGATGAGAGCAGGAAACATCACAGCAGGCGAGGCGGAGATGGTCTCCTGTAGATGAGGAGGAGATTGTTTCGAGTGTATGCACTCACATAACAAGATGCTCGCCCTCGAATCCACATGCGTACGCACAAACTGATCTAGAAGTGCATATGTATGTATGTATGCGCTCTCTGAAAGCACTCATATATCCCAGCTCATCACATTTCAGATTTGCCAACACAGGATACTGTCCATACACATGGCGCACATATCCTCAATCCTGCATATATATAAAGCCCCAAAAGCCCCACTGGGATCTCCTCTCTTTCCTACCCCTATTGCTCAGAACGCAACCATCTTTGAACTTTATTATAATTCAGAACACACATTTTCTCATGATTTCATGCATATTGTGCCTGTGTGACGCTATATTGACAATCTGTATGTTAACACATCAACACCTGGCAAAGAATTCAAACCACCTCTGAGGTAGTTCCTGTTTCAGTAAGTGAAGACGACACACACACTCACAAGATGAAAAATCCTATCACAGCTGATAATATGCTTATCACTTAACCACCAATGGCACTTGTTTTTTTAACACTTTAACATATTTCATATACATATATCAACTATTTACATGTGCAAGTAAAGCATTGACGGGTTGAAATTGTGTGACACACATTGTCAGAGGTGTTTAAATGTACTCTGGTGGTGACAGAATCACCCTGAGTCAATTACAAATCATCACATGGTTGAGCGGGGCCGCCCGTGGAGTGCCTGCTGCAGTGGCCGGGATCTGAATCTGACTCGTGGCCCTTTGCTGTCCTTTCTCTTTCCACCATTCTCACTTTGACTCATCCATCAATGAAAGGCAACAAAGTCCAAAAATGTATCTTCCGAAGATCCGCAAATTAGACAGCCGGGTTATTTGGCATATAGGGAGTATTATTTAACACATAGCATTGATAAACATTAGATATTTAGGTTCATTTCTTTTGTTATTATAAATAATTAATCAAAATTAATACATTATTAGGCTGTTAAACATAATGCACGATAACAATATTGTTAAACAGATGTACATACAATAATAAAAACAGTAGTGTTACACTGCATTCAGTATCACCCATCCTAAGATGTTCTTTTTGTTCTCTGTTTTCTCTCATTCTCTCCCTCACCCTAATGGACACACTCACCATACACACTGTATTGTGGAAAGGCAGCATTTTCCATTGACCTCTGTGTCGCCAGACTGTGATATTCAGCCAAGGTCAGCAGTCATCAGCGGGAAGCCTTCGGGAGGGAGTGGCGGTTGAAAAGTTCAAACAGCGTGCGCATGAACACACACACGCACGGATGTACACGCACATGCACTTCCATACACAGAGTACAGCAGGGAGGATAATGGGATGCGCTCTGAATCAGGGATGCCACAGGTCGCAGCAAGGGGCTGTCAAAGAACACACCCTGTGACTCACACTCTTCATAAGTTAGCAGCACACACACACAAGCTCACACTCATAGTAATGAAAGGACACAATATAATAGGAAATCTAATGTGATTTGCAGTTACACTGCAGAGTTATGCCGTTCTATATTGAAATATATACAATGAAACTTCGGATTTGAAATATTTAAACGATTGTGCTCGCTGTGTGCATCAGTTTTACAAGAGTTAAACTAACTTGGCATACTTCTCCAATATTGTGAACACACACACATACAGACACACACTTTCTGACACAAAAGGGGATGGCGGGATTAACGGATCAGTTCCCAATTTCCCCCAGCCGCCCAGAAGTAATCAGATCATCTTGCACCTGACGTGAGGCCTGAATTCCATTAGGCTTTATTAGCAGTAATTATCCCCTGCTCCCACCCCATGCTGTTCCACTCACTTCTTCTTCTTCTTCTTCTTCTTCTTCTTCTTCTTCTTCTTCTTCTTCTTCTTCTTCTTCTTCTTCTTAGTCTCTGTCTCTGTCTCTGTCTTTCTCTTTTTGCCTATTGTCCACATTTAAACTCACATTTTCCTTCTGAAGGTCACCTTGACATACACACAAATCAACACTTGCTTTCACACACACATAATACACATTTTGCTTTTACTCTTAGTGGACCTAAGGATGAAAAGGCGACTTCAGTTGCCTTTCAATAGCGCTGAGGGATGCATCAGGCAATCTTCCCACTTCTTTTTATTTCCTTTATTTTTTTACACTTGTTTTTTTTTTTTTGCAGCGGGCCCAGAGATGAGATGGACAATTGTGGCCTCTTTGAAATAGTGTTTCTCACTCAAGCAGGAAGGAGCATGAGGACTACAGAAAAGGCAAAATCCTCCTGGGAGCAGCTTTTTACTCCCAGTTTGTGTTCATTTGTCCCCCCGCTCCCCTCGGCTGCCTTTGGGAGCGAGTCAGCACTTGTTTTATTGGCCGTTACTGTGTGTCAGGGAGCAAATCGGTTTTTACTCACAGGTGCGAGTGGAGGACAAGTGTGAGTGTTCCATTACTTTTTGTATCAGGTTGAAATTATCTGGGAACGGGTTTGTCCATGTCTCTGTGTGTTGATGCAGAACTGTGCGTGCGTGTGAATGAATGACATTACATATAATAAATTACATACACAGCATAAAAAATTCATAGTTTAAGAATAATTTAAATCAGTGTCCTACAAAGAGACAACTATACCAATGTCTCCACAGCTGTGATTGGTAGCGTGTATACTAAACCTTATGTTCGATAAGGCCAAGAGGATTTCATTATCAGAGTCATTAAGCCGGCAAATACATTTATACATGAGGTTTCTTAAAACAGCTTGTAGAGTATTGACTCCTGCAGCCACAAACATTTCACTTGCACTAGAGACCATCGAGGTCTCTTCAGCAATATTCTCATGGCATCATTATAAGCTACTTGAAGTTTCCGTAAACTTGCTTTTCTGTAGTTTGACCACAAATGTGCAGTATAGAGTGGTGTACAATATGCTCTGAACAGAGACATCTTCACTCCATCTGTACATGCACTAAACTTACGCAGGAGAATGTTTGCTTGTGCATACATCATGCGGCATTGCCTATAAATAAAGATCTGTCATTTGTTCTGTAATAAAGTGTCCAAGATATTTTAACTCATTACAGACACTAAGATTAATATCAGACAATTTAAAATCAGGACATTTTAGACATGGGGTGTGTGTTTGTTTAAAAGCCAGAAATATGTTTTCATATGTACTTGTTTGTATAAGAGTTTGTATATATGAGGTGTTGCAAAGTAGATGATGGAGCTGATTCCCTCTGTGCTGTTTACTATCACATTTTGTGTAATTATATAATTACTGCTAATCACCCACCTGAGGTGGCAGTGCTCTGCGGCAACACACTATTACAGAACAAACACAGCGACCTCAGCACATCTCACACTCATTAACACACTCCTCCCTCCCTCATTCTCTCTCCTGCTCTCCCTCTCTGCATATCTCTCTATTGCTCCCATTCTCTATGCTCATTATCCCTTGTCTTTATTTACATGCATGAAAACACACATGCACACACATGCTTGTGCGCACTCTATAATGTAATGAGGATCCCAATCAACCGTAATGAGATGAATAGCATTTCGGCGGCAGATAGGGGACATTTATAGAGAGAAAATCTTCCCAGCAGGTATGTTTCTGATCTGAAACGGAAACAAGAAGAAAGCATCTCCAAATCACATCTGATGTTCCATCCTCTCGACAGGCAGTTGAGAGAATGGGGTAATAGTGTAGCGTTGCCGTATATTGCACATTAGTTAACTGAATGTGCCAGTCTCCAAATGAGAGGGAATCACGGGGGGGTGTGGTGAGAGCTATTCAGACGCGAGAGACAAATCTCACGTTTCAGACTCCATTTCAAAGAACATGAAATTCAATATAGCATACCAATATATTGCACGCTGTCATTGCTTATGCCAGTAATACCAATCAGAGATATTGTATTCACTCCTCTCAGCCTCCCGGTGTCAATTTATGTTTATGTTTGCCAGTAAATATATTAAATGTCATTTAATCCTTTTCGAGAAGTTGATTGTTTTGCTTTTGTTTTGTGCCGTGTGCTTCTCGCGGTTTGTCATCCTACAGATCTTGACACAGGCTTTTATTAATCTGCAGGCTGAATGGCAACTCTCACTAGCGCTCCCCAACGCCCCACTGTCATATGCTTGGGTAAATCTCAACGCTAAATTACATTTTACTCTAAGCAATGGGCACAAAGTGAAAACACACAGACAAATCTGGGTATTTTATTCACCACGGTCACTTTTAAATTGAGTGACATTTGAGGCGAGCTTTAGTGTGGACACCCTCTGGACTGTAATAGCCACCCTTTTCCCTTCCTTGTTTTTTTTTTTTTAAAGGAATCAAGCACACAAGGAAAGGAATTCTGTGGATGAGGAGATCATCCACACACTGAGTGACACACACACACAAACATACTATGTAGCCGTAGCCAGGCTCCCACTGAGAGGCATTATGGCAACTGACAGTGCGACAGGATAGCAGAGACAGACCCCCAAACATCTCGCCCACATAATGAGACAGGGCAGGAGCATTGGGGATTCTGGAGGAAGAGGGGGGTTGGTGGTGGGTGGAGCCATTGCAACATGTCAGTCCTTATTGTAGCCCACAGGGGATGTGCAGGACCCCTCTGTCACCGAGTGTATCTGAAGGATGGCAGCTGCAGACAGAGGCTGACATGAACAACTCAACTGGCTCATATCAGGCAAGCGGAATGAATGTATCACAAGACAGAGACAGATAACACAGCCTAACTATGTTCAACAGATGGAAAAGGAACTTTAATTTAGTCTGTGTGTGTTGATCAATCTCAGCTCCCACTGACAGATAACAACCTGCATTATACTTCAAAAAGACTTGAGACATAGATTCTAGTTTGCCCACTTCTTTTATTCCATCTCCTCCCACATTCGCCTTTACGAACTCTGTAGCACTGCAATTCTACCCTTTCTAAAAATGCAGTCGCAGCACTTTACGGGCCTCAGTGAAGCCTATTACTTTACAGCACAACTAGTGCTGGAGGCCTGTTTGTAAGTACTGTATACACAGATGTATGGCCGTCTTCATTCTCATCAAGTATCACTTAGGGATACACCTTGTTTTAGCTAATGGGTTGTAGCAATCTCTCTCAAAGTGTGGCATCTTAGAGGCAACTTTAAGCTTCATTACCGTTGTCATCAGCTAGTGGAGGAAACATCTAAAACTCTGGCTGCACTATTTATTATGGGTCATGAAATCAGCAGCTGGGTAAATGTTAGTCCAAGTCTCCTGAATAAAAGCCAGACTCTCTCTCTTTCTGTATCTTTTCCAGTCTCTGTTCTGCTTTCCTCTATATTTCGCTCCAGTGTCTGTGCTCCCTTTGAAAAACCAAGGAGGTGTGCACACAGACATGAGGGCGACCCCAGCCCAATCTCATTTAGGGCAGACAGAAGGAAAAGAGCCACCAGAAACCTCCACTCAGTTACACCTGAGGGGTACCTGCTATGGAAGGAGGATATGCCGCTTTGCATGCAAATCGGTGCCGGGAGCCATCCGCCTGCCACCTTACACAGGGCCATGGGAACACTGGCACCTGATTAACATGAAGAGTATTTGAACTCTGCTCTGCAAACATGTGTTAAAGACTGCGATTTTCTCTCCGACTGTTGTATCCATCACGTGGGCTATTGCGCCGGGGAGCATAGAGATGACATTCCGTGACATTTCATGCGATCCATGTGTCATAAAGCTGACATAAAGGTTGACATACAGCTTACTTGACGATGGATTGGCTGTCATAAACATTGATGGCACTACATAACAGATGATGCGAAATTTTCATGGCACTGTCGTGACATTGAACAATGTCGTCTCTGCAATCGAACGCGGAGCTCATTTTCCGAGCTGTGACCTAAATCTCAGTAATGTCCCTTTGACCAACATGTTATGATTGAATGACTCCGTGATTGTACGCTATTTGTCATAGGAAGTCATTATACCGGGAGAATATCATAATCAAACTGTAATTTGTGAAGCCATTATCCACGCATTGAGGTCGGAGGAGATCAACATCTTTCAGTGTCTTCGGGATCCAGTTCCCTCGGATAAATTCTGTTTGCTCAGGTCTGTGTTTGTGTGTGTGTAGCTCCAGTGTAGGCCAAAGGCTTAGGGCGAGCCAAGGAGACAGTCCTCATCCGTATGCATGGCTCCTCCAGAACTCCTTTGTTTTAATGATACCTGGTCTCATGCATTGTTTACCTAGATGACAGGTCTATTTCCCCCTGATTTATAGCACTGTGGCATTCAAGGAGATACTGTACTTATTACTTTAAATGCAGAATGCAAAAACAAGTGAAAGAGACAGGCAGAATGGGGGTTTAAGGGAGGGGTGTGGACATAAATTAAGGGTCATTGTTCCCCTTCTGCTCCGACCAAGCAGCTGTTTGTTGAGGTCTAGACAGAGCGCTGAGAGCTGATCACCTTAGGAGGTCACCGCTGCTCTCAGCCCCCCCTCTCTGGGCTGCCAGGTCTCTGGAGTGGATGTGTTGGCATTGTCAGATTACCCTGTCAACTACGTCTTTATATTTTATTCTGTGGATTTGGGGAAGTGGCTGGGCATCCTCTCTAGATCCCTAAATACACTGTCAGGATGGAACTCCCTCTGGTGGTTGAACAGCAGTGTCACAGCGTTAATAAAACTTCACTTGTAACCCTAACCCTTTTTTTCAGCTATTTTAATTGGCAGAAAACTTTAGAAATTGTGTACTAAACACATTTGTTTTAGAATAACTAAAGTTTTATGAAAGTGTGGGAAGGTTGTGGGGAGGAGAGTTAAAGAGGAAGTAAGGATGGAAAAGGAGGTGGGGTTGTCATTGTTTTGACAGATTTAGTTACAGTAGCACAGAGATCAATTATTCAACAGAGGCATGCATGGTCGCAGGATTAATGGCGCATGCAGCAGATAAATCAACCATTGGTCTTGAACCTCTCTGGGAGTGGGGAAAAAGTAACAAGACAAACATAGAAACACGTTTGACGTTGGCATTTTATATCCGTCCTTTACCATTCGTAACCTTGAGATTTCAAGAGAGAATGGGGACGCGGAGCACATTCAGCTACAAATAACCATCTACATTTGGGGATATAATGTCAAAAAACGAGCACATTATATCATCTTGAATGCCGATTTTGCTTCCGAAGGACAGAAGTATCTCTCCGTCCTCAGACTGTGGAAGGATATGAAAAAGGAGGGCTGTAGTTGCTGTTGAGAGATTGAAACGATGCTATATATTACAACCTCTGGAGACCTGTCGGCACTCCAACTTACTACCCCCACCACCATCTCTGTGTCTGTCTCCGTCTCTCTCGCTTCCCCCCTCTCTCGCATTCTCACTTTGACTTTGCTCTGGGTCCTTTTTCCTTTCTGCTGATACATTTCTCATCACACCCCCTTTGTGTATTCATACAGTGCACCTACCCATGTTCTTGTCTGTCTGTCTGTACTCCTATTTGTACAGTATATGTGTGTGTGCATCTCTCTGCCTGATTGAATTTGCTACAATCGGCCCCTTCCTCCGGCACGCA
>NW_011364164.1:191207-253212 GCF_000735185.1 Notothenia coriiceps | reverse complement strand
TGCTTGTCTGTTTGGGCTGCCAGGTTGTACCTGTCTGGTACTTCAGGTACGCTTTCGCCCATGTATCTGTGTGCGCCTACAATTCCCATCCTCTATTTGTCTGCCTCCTTTATCTGTCTGTCTCCTTTATCTGTCTGCTCCCTAGCTGCTGCTCAGGCCCATAACAGCCCCCATGGCCTTCCCTCTACTACAGTTGAAATTACAAACCCTGGTCAGGCTCCCATCGTCAAACACCAAGCTTTGCTGGAATGTCAAATCATTTCACTCAGTCTGTCTCAGTCCCATTTTGATTTCTCCTAGTGTTGGTTTCCTTGGGGCTCTAATACTCACTGCCTCTCTCTTGATATTTCTTTACATCTGTGTGCATCTCTTTCTGATGAACATACGTTGCTTTAGGTACCGCTACCGCTGCACGATATGGGAAGAGAATGCTGTGCCTTTTTCTTGTTTCTCCAAATTATGTTCACTACAGGAAGACAATTACCTTTTTTTTTTATTCTTTATTTATTTGGGGTCACATTATAATACAAGTACAGTTTTTCAAATCATATATTTTTAGAGACCCGAAAGTGACAAATGAAATAGCAAACAAAATTAATCAAAATAAAATAAAAATGAAAAAGTACACAGGGGTTGTTTGAAATGGCAAATGTCTACACATGTATATATGAATACATATCAACATACATATATACATACAATACACAGACACACATACTGTACATGTGATCATGCATACACATCTATACATATACATTCAATCGGTGTATAGAAACACAGTCAAACAAGGGATGGTCGTTTTTGGGATATTTAAATATCAAATACCTGTTTTTGATCAACTTTTATGTAGCCAAAAATATTTCCATACTACTGACGTTGCAGTTCTTTGGCAACCAGATTTAATCTCTGTGTTTTTCTCCTGTTCCTTGCTAAATTTCAGCTTATTATGCGACGATTTCCCATCACACAGTTGCTGTTTCTTTCGCTTTGATATTAATTTGGACAGCGGATTTGAACATTGATTTTACAGGAAATGTGAAAACATTGCTCGAGTATAAAGGGATATTGGTGATTTGCCGATCGTGCAGAGCCCGCATTTTACTGAAAATGCAAACTCTTAATTTAGTTTAGGTCTTAGGAAATCAAACCAACCACGTTGCTTTTTTCTTTAAATTTGCAAAAAAAGTTTAGTTTTAGGTAATTAACCTTACATGACATGGCAAGTCCTGTGAGGATGACTTTTGCACAGGCTTTACAGTATATTTGACAGCCCTAATTTAATGTATTTTGTCCGGTTCTTTCTTCTCTCTCTCCTCTCAGTGGTTATCCTCACATGTAGCACAAGTGCACCGCTGTGTCCAGAAGTGTTTCTGTGAAGCCAGAGCGAACCTCCTTCTTCCAGATTAGAGCTATCGTAATTAATTAAGAGTGGAGGGAGTATAGAGGACTTTGGCCATATCAAAGCAGCAACAGGACACAGAGAGACATTTTGCATATGAGCTATGGTGGAGGAAGGAATGAGGGAAGGAGGGGAGGGGGGGCAGCGAGGCAGCCATGGTGAAGTGGGAGGATCAAAGCAGAGGTTGGTGGCAGACTGCTGTCCCCTGCTGTGCGGCTCAGATAGAGACAGGTTAGCGCCACAGGTCCCCTCAGTGAGAGGGGAGCCAGGCACGGGGCCAGGCAGGGGAGATGCATGAACAAGCCAGCTTACAAACATCTCATAATAACTCAGGCAGAAGAAGCTCTCTGAATTAAAGTGTCACTTTTCATTTGCTTTCCTTTCCCTCTTTTTGGCTCAGTGGCTGATTTTTCTCTCTCTCTTTCTCTCCCGTTCCCTCGTTTTGTCTGGCTACCCCACCCTCCGTAACCAACCACCATCCCTTCCTCCTCTTCATCAGAATCCGAACATAACATGGACTCCCTCAGTTGCCCTCCCCACTGTCTTCATCACAGGGATGCCCGAGGGCTCTCAGGCTCCTCCATCTGCCTGCTGTGTGTCTGTGGCTCACCCTTTCTTTCTTTGCTTGTCTCTCTGTCTGTTTGTGGCAATCCCTGTCTCTCCAAATCCATCTTTGGTGTGTTTGTTGTGTCTGTCTGCAGGGCTCTCTGTCTCCCAAAAACAAGTACAGTCAGAAATATGAGCAACGTTTTTTGCCTTTATTTCCATCTGAAGTGGAGTACAAATTAATTATTATTCAATAGTGGACATGTCTTCATATTCTAGCCAAAAAAGTACAAACTTTTTTCAGCACTCCAACAACATTTTTTCAATACTGTTTATGCCTAAGTACCTCTGGTTATATAAAGTGTGTAGCTGACTGCACCAGAAAAAATAAACATTTGTTTTCAGTGTGATGACTGGGACCTTTTCCTAACCTTGATATGCCCAAACTCAAGGGTATGTGTGTTAACAAAGAATTGGGTCCACAGCCAGCTTTTTTATTATTATTGTATTAAATGCTGTGTTGATAGTTTATTGAAGTCACATACTCCACAGAGGATATGAATATAACACCTGGGTGAGCTTTCTGCAGTTTCAGTAGTACCCCCCATGATCGATGTCATTACTGCCATTGTTCTCAATCCAGCTAATCCGGCCGCTGAGCCCGAATGGTTAAATTGGGTGTGCTAGGGGCTGAGTGGGGGGGCTGAGGAGAGCGGGGAATAGAAGTGCACAGAAGCTGATGAAGGTTGTTGCCACGCTCTGAAGTGGAGTACCATCTTCCCCGCAGTGTTGGGAGTGGATGGGGGCAGCTATCAGTCTCTAATTGGGCACTGAGGGCCATAATAAAGAGGTTCCACAGTACGGAGAAATAGAATGAGAGAAAGACACAGACAGTATGGAAGGCCAAAGAGGGGGGTGAACCTGGTGCGCTTTAATGCAATGCGTAATGGCAGGTGTCGCTCTGCCTAATTTCACGCCTCTGTGAGCGAATGTGCAACCAGACGATCGCCACTTCCAAGCCCGCTCTCTTTCTCCCTCCCTCTCTCATTTTCACTCTCTCTGCCTTGTCGTATATTCGCTCGCGGTGATGTGTTTGTCCTTCCACACGACTGTGATTTGGCCTGTTCAGAACGTGGACTTTGGTTCCCCTGAAACCTGGAAGTGCGTTTCGGAAGCTCCATGACAGGCTAAATGTGCAGCATAAGCACTAAATAGAAGCATGGGGACATTTAAGGAAGCACGAGGGCCCGCCTCTTCCATCTGTCACATCCCGGCCATATGACGAGGAACGCTTGTTCTTTTGCTTCTGTCAGTAATCCAGCCTGTTGGACTTTCTGCCAGAGGGAAGAGGCGACAGGAGGGGAATGGGTCAACCAATGATGTGTGTGTGTGTGTGTGTGTGTGTGTGTGTGTGTGTGTGTGTGTGTGTGTGTGTGTGTGTGTGTGTGTGTGTGTGTGTGTGTGTGTGTGTGTGTGTGTGTGTGTGTGTGTGTGTGTGTGTGTGTGTGTGTGTGTGTGTGTGTGTGTGTGTGTGTGTGTGTGTGTGTGTGTGTGTGTGTGTGTGTGTATGTCACAAATAGGGACTTTCAGAGTGTGACACGGGGGCAACCCGAGGCAGCAAAGACGGAAATGCTTTCTGAAGCCTGGTGCCCTGCCCAGCTTCTTGTATGACCCTCTGTTGTTCCACAAACCTCCCTACCCATCCTCATCCTCTTACCCTTCTCTCCTTCTCACATGTCCTTTACCCTCCTCTCCCCTCATCACTGTTCTTCCCTCCTCACCCTTTCTCTCCCCTCCTTCCTGTAGTCTGTGTTTGTGTTGGGAAGATTAAGCTGCTCTGACAAAGCTG
The DNA here is from genome assembly GCF_000735185.1 of Notothenia coriiceps. Taxonomy (NCBI): domain Eukaryota; kingdom Metazoa; phylum Chordata; class Actinopteri; order Perciformes; family Nototheniidae; genus Notothenia; species Notothenia coriiceps. The sequence goes on along the minus strand of NW_011364164.1, from coordinate 249,418 downwards.
TGTTTACAAATATGCAGGCAGAGAAACAGGCCAAGCGACGCTGAATAGGAATAGAATACAAATTGCTTTTTTATCTCTCTTAGGGCCAGGGCGAGAGAAAATGTGTTTGCGATTGTTGCTCCTCCGCCTGTGAAGGATAAAGCCTCAGTACTGGGTTTGGGCTCCCTGTTAGCATTCGTTCTATCCTCTCCTCTCTCTCTCTCTCTCTGTCTCTCTCTCTCTCTCTCTGTGTCTCTCTGTCCTCCCACTCCCTTTTTCCCCCATGCTCTTTCTCCTCTTTGTCTGCTCCACACTCTCTGTCTCATTCTCGCCGTCGGAATTTTTTCCTGTTTTCTCGGTAATCATATCTCCTCTCCTCTCTTCTCTCCTCCTTAACTCTCTCATGTCTCCCTGATGCTTGCTCCTCCGTCCTCTATATGTGCACATCACTCCGTCTCCCATCACCTCGGTCCCTCAATAATTTTCTCAATTCCTCTATCCCTTCATGTTTCCATACAAGCTGAATATCTCCCTCCTCTGCTCACCCTCTCCCTTTCCCCCTCCATCCATCCTGTTTCCTCTCCTCCGCTCAGTAGGACTTGTCATGATTTACAGTCTCTCTCAGCTCTTCCTTGCTCACACCGGAGATATTGGAAATTTGGAGTGCCTATAGATCACGGCAGGAGGAGAAGCCGTGAGCCTTCGCTAATCAGCCCTAACAGAACTGTGGAGCATTACAAATCTGAGCTCTCTCTTACAATTAGGCAGCATGTCTGCCTGGCATAACCCACGGCAGGGAGGCTGAGCCTGTGATGTCATCTTCAGCAGGTCTCCGCCGTGTGTGTGTGTGTGTTTTAGGGGGAAACAGTGGGTTGGACGGTTTGCTCTCATTAATGCAGAGGACGTGGTCCCCTTCTCCACACAGTGCCACTTTTATCCCTACCTCAGCTAACACAAGGGAAGGTTAATGGGCGGTCATACAGACTCAAACAATGCCATATATGTTTATTAAGCAGCAGCAGTCTCACCATGTGAGGCTTTTTTCAATGATTTCATTTGGAATACAGGACATGACCCAAGGAGCTCAGTTTTTGAGGGCAATGTAAACAAAAAGGATTAAAGATACATTTTCTTTATACCTAATACATATTGTAGTGTCATCTGTTCTCTTGCATCTTATCCACATCCATCCCTGTTTCAATGTTGGCACACGTGAAGTCATATCCAAGCTCTGTGTTGTTATACTTTTGGCCCTTCTCCAGCAAATGCATTTGGGTTTGAGTAAGCGCAAAGGAGACACCGGCTACTGGAAAGTCTTTCTAGACTCAGCTGTTTCCCACCCACTAAAAATGACAGCTAAAACCTGACCTGTGACCCTTTGTCTTTAAACTCAGGCACGATAAGCTGATTGCAGTATCCATTACTCCATCTTTTAATGGAATGAAGTGCCTGTCTTGGTTGATAGCCCCGGGCCCGTAATGCAAACAGATGCTCATTACTCTTTTTACTGCGAGACATTTTTTACATAGCGATTGTAGACAGGCAATCTAGAAGTCCACTCTAAGGTTAGATGATAAGGAAATGGTGCCTTGAGATAATGACTGGTTTCCATTTTCCATTTTACCTTTTTACATATATACTTAACATCCATTTGTAACCTGTGATCCCTCACATTAGGATAATTGGATGAACGCCTCACATGGACTTTTAACCCAAGCTATTTTGCTTTATCAAGATGCAGCTGACTTAAATTTCCAAAACAGGCTATTACAATTTCAGAAAGAAAGACTCGACTTTGGGCTAATTCAATCTGTAGTACATCTCCAAAGTAAGGCCCTTTTTTTATGTGTCGGGCAAAGTCAGTTGAAGAGAGGAGAAAAGATAAGAAAAAAATATGACTTGAGTTTGAGGAAAGTGAAAAGAGAACCTTTGCTACGCGGTCTTGGCCTCCGTCATAGTGTGGGTACTATAGAAACACAGTTTGACTTTTGAGAAGCTGACAGTAGCGCCGCAAGGTTTCTGAGTTTTGCTTTGTTGACAGGCATCAATGTGTTGACCCCTGTTGTAGGCTGGGGCCAAGGCAAGGCTTTTACTGGCTCTTTGTAAAGTATAAAAAACAGCCTGATGTATTCACTCGTCCAGTCCTTTCCCCTCTCCTTTTGTGTTAATGTTTTTCAACGGTCGTGTTTAAGTGAATACGCCTTTTATACAGAGCGACATTCAGTAGAGACGAAGCCACAGCAATAGAGAACTGGTCAAGTGTGTTCATTCAATGTGTTTATGTATGTACCCTCTAAATGCATTTGCCACAGAACGCTGTTAACCAAAATGGTATAATGTGCCTGAGGTCTGATATGCAGACACAGATGGTGAAGTCTATAAAGCCTATACATTATGACATGACTCCATCGTTTTACTCTTACACCTATTTACAACTTTTGGTATCAATTAATCAATAAACTTAGAGAGAACTATACATAAATGCATTTGACTCTTTCTGCCATATTTACTTACCCATACTTTACAATCACACACAGGTCAACGTTCTTATTCTCCAGGCGTATGTGCTTTATTGTTATTTTGCAGGCGTGACTTGGCATACAGTAAAGCGTGTAGATGTGTTTGCACCTTTGTGTGTCAGTGTGTGTGTGTCAGTGTTTGGTGGCATGCCGTAGGCCCCGTGCCACCCTTCCATCCCATTAGCTGAGCCCAGCCCCTGCCGATGTCTGCTTTAACCTTGGCCAGCGGGCTGGAGGAGAGGGAGAGTAATTCTAACCTTAAAAACCTGCTGATTAAAGCTAGTTTGGTGGAATTCAATTCCACTTAATGCCTTTGGCCGTGAGCCCAGCTGGCTAGCGTTAGCATCAACAGACACCATGTCTTCAGTCAGGGAGACAGACGTGCATGGGCATGTGCATGAGTTTCCTCTGGCATGTGCAAAAAAACCGGCTGTAAATCCAAATCCCGTCGTCTTTCTTTCTGTATTCTTCTTTTTCGTCCTCTGTCTCTTATTCCACTCTCATCTCTCCCTCATATAGGCCTACCAACTTCTCAACAATCCTCCTCCCTGAAATGGCTTTCCTCTCTTTCCTCTCTCAGTGCTTTTTGTGTGGCAAGTGGTCAGGGCTTCCTCTCCAACTGCCTCAACCCTGTTATTGTTTTCCTCTTGAACTTGATGTATAGCTCTGTTTACCCGTCCAGCGTGGCTAATTAATTCTCCTCCTCAGGGCCTGTTTATCAACTGTTTGTGTCTATTTTACAATGAGTTTGCTATTTTTAGAGCTGGCCATTTCCATAACACATGCATTTTTCTAGAGCATCATTTGTATTGCTTTGTTGAGGAATTTAGTGTTGCTTTTCTTCTTTTTCTTTTCGTCAGCTCGGGCGTAGTCTGCCAATTCATTTTGTAGCCCGTTCAGTTTTGACTGATTTAGAGGCTGCAGCTGGTCCAACGGAGAGGACCGGGGAGATAAATCTAAGCCTCTTTTGATTTATTATGTATAATGTCTCATCAACCGTTGCTTAAGTCTTCAGATGCACTGAAGAATTATACTGTTACAACTTTACAAGTAGTGGCTCATTTAAAGGGGTATAAAGAAGAGGAATCTTAATAGAAAAAGCAAAGGCTGGCAACAAAGCCCCAGTCATTGTGCCAGCCATACAGGAGCTGTGCTTTTCTGTTTAAATCCAAAAAATGCACAAGAGATAGTTTGTATTATGGGCATTCTGGGCATAGTGCCACCTTACCAGACACTACAGATAATTAGATTCCCGCTGAACGATTGGAGAGAGCAGAGCAGAGCGGCTGACTGTAAAGGCAGCAGGTGAAACGCAGAGCATTTTGGTATCAGTCGAAAATGAGCTCATCCTCCAAACTGGAAGTGGCACTTTTCAGCCGTACGTCATCTAATCACGTCTGTATAGAGCCAGAAATCGCTGGTTGATCAATAGTCATCATGGATGCTGTCAATGACCAGAGTAGCTTGAATCTTGCATGGTCCATGAATCTCTATTGAGTATGGATTTTGCGCTCCCTGCTCGGATGGGGTTTGATAGTACGGCCTGATTGGCTGCTGCCTGAACTCTTTATGCTGCTGCGCCCCGGGCTGAATCACCTGCCCTGGGCGTTCATGTGAACAGACATATAAAAACATGCACAAACAGTAGTACACACACTGAAAATGATGCGTTCCCTCTAATGAAGCAGTGAGCCAGACGTGACTTTACCAGTTGGATGTCCATGTCGACAACTTTATAATAGTGCAAAGCAAGCCACTCAATACAGCGAGTGTTGAAACCTTTATATGAGATCAGACTTTAGATTATTTATATACAGGGTGATGAAATGTGAGAACAAACGTTAGATAAGGAATCGTTAATGGACACACAAGTCATTCATGATTTAATGAGAGAACTATCTATTTTTCCTGGTACTATGATTGACTTTAACTGGGGTCTAGGCAGGTAGGGTGTCATTTAAAAAATAAGGAAAAGTGGATTCAAAATGCCAGGCATGTTGCCCATGCATGCACCGTATTGCTGCGTGTGTTTGTGCATGTGTGTTGACAGATATCAGACAAACTGACAGTAAGACGTTTGCATCACTGCAAGAAAACAGCAAGTTGCCAACATAAATAAGGTGCCACGCTCTAATTAGGACTGTCTTCACACATCATTATGGTTTTAATGAGAGAGTTTCCCCTCTCTCTCAGCCTCACTATAACGGCATGTCTGTTTGCCAGTTTTGCCACCACAGACTTTTTGCATTTTGCTAACCCATCTAGCTGTGCCTGACACCTGTCATCAATGATGGATGAATGTAAGTGAGGTGTCGCCAGGGCAACTGGCAGGCAACTGGCAGGCCAGGGGCAGCGGTGGCCTCTCGAGGCAGGACAGGTACCGGTGGTGGCCCTGCCTTTATGTGAAGGCTTTATTTAGGCCAAACTGTTTATCACTGCGCTGTCTGGCCTGCTGGCCCCGTGTGATCTGCGATCGGGCTCCACTCAGGACCGCTTTAAGACCCCAAGTGGGGGCGTGTTCAGGCCAGACGATAATACCCTCTCATTGGGCAGAGCAAGAGTTTCATTGCCTTGGCCGCTCGCTTGAGTGACAACACCAAATGAATTTGCTGCATCAGTGTCTGACTTTGGAGGACACACGTCGCTGTAACTCTCTTTTCCTGCTGTCTGCAGTGACAGCGCATGAATACATTATGGCTCCCTGTGAATACTCCTATAAACCGTTGTGTGTCGTTGTTCAATTGTGTCTCATTTGCACCCCAAACATTAGACCAATAACAATTTCACATCTGGTAATGTTTGTGTATGTGTGCATACTCGGCACACCTATTTGTTTGTTTTTCGCAGTTTTTGTGTCGGCACTTCAAAATTACACACTGGGAATCTGCACTTTTAATGAGAGAATATGTCTGTATGTGTCTATAATTACAGTTTAATTGCTTGCCCTGTGATGTGCTGTCATCTGTCACAGCCCAAAGACAGCAAATAATGGTTCTGCTGTCGTCACTCTGTCACCCAGACGCTCAGCATGCAGAGAGCAGCAGAAACACCAGTAACTGATATGCGTCTTGAATTACTGATAAGCGCTGGAGTGTGATGAGCTTTGTGTATGTGGGCGTGCTTGTGCTATCAAAAGAGTCTCGGCCAACCTTTCTATCTCGGTCTATTATTATTGTCTGTGTACATACAGTAAGGGGGCCTGCATGAGTGTGAAAGTATGTATGTGAGGTTCTTTTAATATTTCTGTGTTACTGAGTGAGTGTAGTTTAGTGCTTAAAAACTCATTGTCTAATTCTGTGTGTATGTGTGAGTGGGTGGTAGCTGGATGGAAGGGTGAGGGTGCACAAGATTACGTTTATGTGTGTGTATGTGAGTTTGAAGCCTACTGTATAACGTTACTGACGGGTGCAACAGTTGTGTTATGCTTTAAGCTGCTTGTTTGTCTGGCACGCTGCTTGGTGTGGTTGAGAAATGGAGTAAACAGAGGGAGGGGAAAGCAGCCTGGGGGCTAATTTATTCAACCTCCAGTGGCACTAGTCACAGAGGCCTGTTGCACTGGCCCACCTGTCAATCGTGAGGAACATGCCATCGCCTCATCCAGCTGCACACAGCCACCACGGCACACTCATAGTGGGCCAAGCGCTTTAGGCTAGAGCCGCATTAACCATGATATATCAATAAACTCTTAGTAATCAGAATTAACAAGACAGCCAGTTTATTTAGCACATAAGTAGCATATTAAAAAATCTGGCATTTTCTCTGGCAGTGAAAACAGAGCGGGAAGCCTGAGTTATGAAGGGTGGGTATATGTCATCCCCTCTTTCTCCCCCTTCATCTCTAGGGCTGCTATTATTTAAAGGCACGAAGCCCCAAAAAGTGATCTTACAAAAAAGGTACTGTTTTATCTGTGTTTAGCTTTTAAAGTCAAATATTGAATTGGCAGAATGTCAGCATTTCTGTTTGTAAGCATCTTTCACAAAAATATTGCAACAGCATAAACAGTTCAATGCCTTATAAGCCGATAACATATTGCATCACAACTGCCTATTTCCCCCCCTAAAATGCACAAAGTATAGTTTATGACACAAATAACTGCAAAACCGCACAGGAGAAATGTGTGAGCTGCTAGCCGTTTTAGTTCACTGTAGTAATGTGATGTTCAGTGTGCTGTGGGAGTGGGAGGCAGAGTCTGTCCGTTGCCAGCTTGGAGTAATGGATGGTAGAGCTATGGGAGAGGGAGGAGGCATACATCCTATTTCAGACAGCTGTAATGGATGAGTCTACAGCAAAAAAATAAGAACGGGACGAAGTCTGCATGCTCTCACTATCTCAAACTCACACGCAGAGTTTGGAAGCATAGAAACCGGTTCACAAAAGATGCAACCGGAACAATGGAACACCTGGAGAAAGAGTCGAAGCCGATGTGACTTTTGTTGTTTTTTGAAATTGGTCGTAAGATGTCTGTGAATGTATTTGAACGCACAGCCATACATATACTGTGTGATTTGTTCTTTTTTACCTCTGTAATGTGTTTCTCACCATGTGCCCAGTGTGGAGCTGTGCAGTGGATATCTTGTGACATTAATCAGGCAGTTTGATGTGGGTGTTTTATACAGACTGCAGGCTCTGCTCTTTTTAACTAGGCTTTAGGTAAACAAGACTGGCACATAACACATCTCGAGGCACATAGTCATCACATGGTCCTCAAAGCAATGTAGCCCAATGGCCCGGTGCCCTCCATCCCTATTCCCTTCCCCCATTCCTGCACCGTTTCCAACCTCCTAACCAGTTCACAGTGCGAAAGGAAAAGCGCCTTAACTTATTGAGCTTCAGAATAATGAACCTTTGTCATGACTGTACATGCACACCCTCTCGCTAACAGTGCGTGTATCACTCCAGCTTTTATTTCTCCTCATTTCTCAACAAACAGTTATACCAAAGTGGATTGGAGTGAAGCTCAACCCTCCGACCTGCTTGTTTGATTTATTCCTCGAAGAGCCCAGCTCCCTTTCTTAAGTGCAATCCACCCTACCCTCACTGTTCTCAAATATTGTATCGCACAAAGATGACAGCCTATTTCCTATATAAGGTGGGGGTTTGGGGTTTGGGGGAGAGTGCTGTAGATTCTTGTTGCGGCTGTAAACAAGCAAGAGCAGGCTAGCAATCCCTCTGGGTCACCTGGGAGCTGGGGCCCAGGGTCTCCGGGAGAAGGATTGAGGAGGAGGATAAGTGCTGCCTTGCTCCTGTTCCTCGCTGCACGGTGCTTTGTTGCGTTTGCCTCTGCTGCCGGCTGGTGAAAAATGTCTCCTGGCCACTCTGCCAGATACCGGGAGGCGTTATCGGCCCTTTCTAGCGCTATCCAGGGTAACGAGCCCCCAGGCCCAGTATTATCTGTTTACGATAAGGATATTAATAACACTGTGCTTTAGTTATGTGCAGGGGTGCCCTTTGGGGTGATGGAGGGGGGGGGTCGGACTCTGTAGCACCTGAATCATTCTGTCAGGGGCTCTCTCCATGCGGGAAGGAAGGAGTCATGTGGGGATGCTGGGAGAACGGTGCTGAGGGGCTCACCGGTTAACCCCCTCCACTTCCTGCTTCCAGGTCACAGTCTTTGTTTCCAAGAACAATAGCTTGACCATCTGGCAGCAGGTCAATGTGGGACACTAGGTCACAGCTGTCCTGCTCCACCTGCAGAGGTGGAAGAAGTAGATCTCTTAGGTATTGTACTTAGGTAAAAATAGAACTACTACAGTGTAGGAATACTCTGTTACGAGCTTTTGGATTTACTCTAGTTGTAACTAATTGAAGTATTGATTATATTTCACATTATTAATCAAAGTCTGCAAAGTAACTAAAGGTACTAAATAAACTTAGTGCAGCAAAAGTACACGATTTACCTCAGAAAATAGTGGTGTAGAAGCACAAAGTAGCAAAAACTTGAAAATCACAAGAAAGTACCTCATGATGGTACTGAAGTACAGTGCTTGAGTAAATGTACTTAGTTACTTTACACCACTGTCAGCCTGGTGTCTGTACTCTAGTCTAATGTCCTCCCTTGTCTTCTTTTCTTCCAGTGTCTGTATGGCTGCTACGTCCACTCCTCCATCATCCCCACCTTCCACCGCAGGTGCTACTGGCTGCTCCAGGTAAGACCTCCTTTTTCTCTTTTCTCCACAGTTAAGGACACTGAGTTTTACTCTCAAACTCTCCACAAGAACTTGAATGAATTGCGTGATATCAGTTTCCATTTAACTGAAGCATTTACCTTTGACAGCCGGCAGGCAGACATCAACCTATCCCCCCTCCACCTCCCTCTCTCTCATCTCCTTTCTCTCCTCAGCCTCCATTTCCCTTATCTCTCCCAGTCATTCACTTTTCTGATGGCATTGCCCATACACGCCGTCCAGCACGAGGGCGGTATCTCAGTTTGCTAAAAGCTTTGCCATCTCCCCTGTCTAACAGCTGCGGTGATGGGCAGTAAAAGCGTGATGGAAGACGTTCCCTGTACAGTAGAGTGTGCTTACAGTGGATCGTCAAGTCTGCAGGATGAGAGTGGTTGTAAATAGTATTCCTTTGATCACCCCCCCGTACATCTCATCATTCTCATTTAGCATGGCAGCTATTATTGTTCGAAGGTGCCTGATACGTACATCCATTCACACACACACCATTTTAACGGTGCATAAAGCACACATGCAGAGAATAAGGGTGTGTGAAGCTGCTGCTATTTTTGTCTACCTATCTGTCGTTCTGTGTATTTGGGATAGATACGCTTTGGCAACAATGCTGCCTGCTACATTTCTCTAAGTTGTATTTTCTGTAGACAAAACTGTTGAGTCACAACATCCCTGCTGTACTAAATAGACCCAGAAGGCAAATTAATTTGTTGTCTAACCAACCCCCCTCACAATGTCTGCTAGCAAAAGAGGAGAGTAGGCCGGTTGGGAAAAGGCAAAAGGGAAAAACTGGCCTCAACAATGTTTAAATACTAATCAAAATAATTAGAGTGTTCCCACAGCAAACAAAAGCTTTCAAACAACAACATTTTATGTCTCTCCCGCTTTCTCTGTTGGCTCTGTGTGTGTCACAGGCAGTAGTAACAACACGAGCTGACTGAAAGCTTGTCGTTTCCTTTCTGTTCTGAGTTCTATCAGCATAGCTTCTCAGGTTATTTCCTCTTTTTTTTACCCAAAGGATTAGAGGTACAGTGTATTGTTAAAAACTCTCAATAATGAAATCAAAAGAAACAATGGTGTGTGGAGTATATCATCCTCAGTCTGTAAATAACACACAACACGGTGGTTCATGTTTAGACCTGGAGAATGATCAGAAGAAGCTCTTGTTCTGGTGAGGCGTCAGATCATCTCTAATCTGCTTCCATTTGTAAACTCTCAGGGAAATCTTGTGTTGATTTTCTGTAGTCATTTTGTGGTTGCATGAGGAGCTCCCTTATGGAATGGGTTCACATATCTTCCAAGTCTATCTTAATACAATACTGACATTCCCATATGTGCATTGCAATACTGGATGCTGTAATCATTCCTCCTGTCAATACTGGCCAAGAAGAAATTCTCTTCTAACATCATTTGAATGCAAGCGATGATTTACAAATCCACAGTCTTTCTTATTTGCACAAATGATTTCTAAACCTCCCTCAGTTAAAGGTGGGGTAGGTAGTTTTGTAATTCCATGGAATATAACAAAAAGGTTAACTCGAGCCGGTTTCTCAAACTTACCTACCCCACCTTTAAGTGTGCAACTTCGACTCTTTCTGGTATGAACATTTCTTCTTTTAAAGGGGCCCTATTGTTCAACCGCCCAGAGATGTCCAGCCCCATAGCCTATCACTTACAATGTGTTGAGCACTGAACAACAGAAGTACAAGTCTCACATTGTGATGTCACTGTGTTACAGAAGTAAACAAAGGAATCCAATGGAGGCGTTTCAGGCAGGGTGTGTGGAAGAGAAACTCCCTATGTAGGGAACTTATATAACACACTACAGGAAAGGGAAAACCCCAAAAGGCTTAAAAGTCACCAATTATGCAAAATCCACTTTTATACATCAACATGTGTCCCCTCTGTGTAAAGAGATTCTGAACGTTTCAGGAACAAAGACCCCCTCTCTTTTTGTCCTNCCGCTTATCCGTGGTCGAGTCGCAGAGGTAGCAGTTCCAGCAAAGAGCCCCAAACGTTCTTTTCCCTGGCCACATCAACCAGCTCTGACTGGGGGGTCCCAAGGCGCTCCCAGGCCAGCGAAGAGATATAATCCCTNGGGCTGGACATCTCTGGGCGGTTGAACAATAGGGCCCCTTTAAAAGAAGAAATGTTCATACCAGAAAGAGTCGAAGTTGCACACTTAAAGGTGGGGTAGGTAAGTTTGAGAAACCGGCTCGAGTTAACCTTTTTGTTATATTCCATGGAATTACAAAACTACCTACCCCACCTTTAACTGAGGGAGGTTTAGAAATCATTTGTGCAACCTACCCCACCTTTAAGTGTGCAACTTCGACTCTTTCTGGTATGAACATTTCTTCTTTTAAAGGGGCCCTATTGTTCAACCGCCCAGAGATGTCCAGCCCCATAGCCTATCACTTACAATGTGTTGAGCACTGAACAACAGAAGTACAAGTCTCACATTGTGATGTCACTGTGTTACAGAAGTAAACAAAGGAATCCAATGGAGGCGTTTCAGGCAGGGTGTGTGGAAGAGAAACTCCCTATGTAGGGAACTTATATAACACACTACAGGAAAGGGAAAACCCCAAAAGGCTTAAAAGTCACCAATTATGCAAAATCCACTTTTATACATCAACATGTGTCCCCTCTGTGTAAAGAGATTCTGAACGTTTCAGGAACAAAGACCCCCTCTCTTTTTGTCCTGATCCATTTCTATAAAAACCTGTCTGAAAGTGAGCTGATCAGATTTTGGCCACTTTATGATGTCATAATGATTTTGTTGGCTTGTGTAACCATTAGCCAATCACCAACCAAGGTAACCCCCCCCACCTTGTCACCTGAATCTCCTCCTAGAGCACCATTGAGTTCTTTTTAACCAAATATCTCTCAGAGGGGCGTGGGGAGGGGCTCCTTATTTTCATCTGAAGTAACAGACAGAGAATCAGCACTTTTGAAACAGGGCTGAAACAGAGGGGATTATGGGATGCTGCAATGATCTGTTTGGGATTTGGAGCCAAACACTTCAGAGACATGTTTTGTATATATCTGAGACCTATAATAAAGTAATGTAAAACAGTATAATAGGCCAGGGGACCTTTAAAAAGGCCTCTTTAATCTTTTCACGTCTGATTCCTGATTTTAGCCTTATAGTACAGAAAGAGGAATGTGAATGTTGTCTCCCTACATTGGTATTGCGTTAGTAAAATATCTATACACGGCCAGTATGGACAAGAAGCTTTGATGAATTACTCTAAAAAGGTACATAATGGGAATTCCGGTTTATTTTTAAAAGTGAACCCTTTCCTTTGGTTGAGTTCAGTCCTAAAGGAGGAACACCACTGGGAAGTAAAAACATGTTTACACACAGAAGGTGAATAATGCAGAGGGCTTGGGTCAACCAGGGTCACCGGCTTTTTTTAAACTACAGCCCTCTTTTCACTCTCCCTCTGCCTGTTTTAGCACACTCAAATAAACACTCATAACACTTTGAGGAGTTCACTGACTTTTTGTTGTCCTGTTACTGCGGAGCATCAGCTAAGAACAACTGTGTTGTTGAATCCCTGGCCCTTCAACTCTGTCTCGCACTCTGCTCCGTAGATCTCCTACATGTCTCACAGGTACCAGCTGTGAAGATTCCTCTGATTCCAAAAATTAAGAAAACCTTCTGCTGTGCAACAAAAAACATTTACTCACAACCTAGTGTATTCTTTGACACTGAGATTTCCTGGAACCCCAGATTTCCATCTCTTTTCAGACGGTTTATTGCAGAACATCTGTGCTGAGAGGAATGCACCATGACATCAGAGGTATCAGATTAGACCACTTCAGGGCAGACCCCTACAGATGCAGATAGACCTTCAACACCTGTCCCCTCAAGCCAATTTCATTCAAACACTCAGCTCTGGTTAAAACAGTCTCTTTCTTCCCTTCTCCACCTTTCTCCAGTCTCTGAACCCTCTGTCCCTGACTCCCTGTGTACCATTTGCTGTGTCCATATGAGATTTGCAGGCAGTAGTCTGTCAACAGCAGAGCAGCAAGGAGACTGGAGCTCCCAGAGCGGCAACAGGGAAAGGTCACCAGTGAGTGAAAAATGTAAATATTCAGCCAACCAGCAGCCACAGTCACGGAGAGACAGGGATGAAAATAACTCCTATTACACAGCACCGACAGGGAGGGAACACAGAGGACAGAGAGGGTAGACACAGACTGTGAATGAGAGAGCAGGGAGATGGACACAACTTTTTAAAAGTTAGGCTAAAAAAAAGCTGTGGAGAAAAGATAGATTCAAAGATGTTTTAAAAGAACACACCGCAGAATAGAAAGGGGACTGTGCGTGTATTTTTGGATGTGTGTGTGCAAGAGAGGCAGAGAGTGACGTTGGTGAAAGGTATTTTAAAGGGGGGTTAGCCTGTGGGTATGTGCCACTTTATCCACTCTTTATCCACTCTTTATTGAGTCAAAGCCTGGGTAATGAGACAGGGGACACGATGGAAGACCTGCAAGGGGGGTCCTCTCTAACTCCATTCATTTCCTTTTGTTCTTTTCACCTCTCACTCTCAATCTGCTCATCCCCACCGCACTACCTCCACCTCTCTATGGCATTAGACCACTTTAAAATGTCTGGCCCATCCCCGCAAATGGCTGAGACTAAAGAAGAGTACCACCACAGTTATCTGGGGTTGCAGACAATGAATCCAAATTGCTGCTGAGACAGAGAGTTGCCCCGAGCGGGCTGTGTGGTTTGTCACTCAGAAAAAGTTCTTATTTCGGTGGAATTGGTGAGAAGAAAATAGAGCTTTTTGTTAAACTACGGGATATTTTTTAATGCTGTAGCAAGAAAAAACACAAGTCCCTAAATCATCATAAACATTAGGGCTGCACAATATATAGAACAATGCGAAAACACAGCTGAATACTGCGATAAAAATAATACTTGTGATAAATGATATTAAACTCAGTTCTGGATTGTTGCTGCAATCAGTGTACTGCTAAAATACAGCATATTGCTTATTGAATGAACGAAGAGAAACTTATTTACAACATATTTGTATTGAGCAAATTGAAGATCGAACTGAACACAAAGGGCACCGAATACAAAAAGATTGATTGTAACATTTTCTGCTAATGCTCTCTTTCAACTTATCACTGAGTGCAGCAATATAGCAGTCTTTAGCGATGTGTTTATCGTGCAATCTACTTTGTAAATGCTGTCAGCTGGAGTATGCATAACCAGATACTTAAAAACAAACTTCTATTAGTACTCAGTCGTTCCATCTTCAAGCTGCCATGGCACACACACACACACCCATTGACACTGAGGATCTCTCCTATCCTGGTGGCACTGATTGATTCTATTGCTCCGTGTCCCCTTCTCTTGTTTAGTGCTAATCGAATGTAATTCCACGCTTGCGCCTCTCCATCAAATCAGACAGTGGAGTTTGTGCTGGCCGACGGGGGGCGACAGAGGTGGGGATAATTATGATATTAATACGGAGGGGGTCTGAGGGGAAACTTCATTTGTCCTGCTGCCTGCCACGAACACAGAGAGGGGTCAATAGCCTTTCCCGCTTTTCCTACTTTAAAGAGGAGGAGAGAGGGATGAGATAATGAAATGACTAGTAAGGCAGCAGGGAATGCTGACGCCGACCTTGTTTCTTCACAGCTATCACTTTCTCCCTCTTACCTTCCTTGGCTTAGGCCACTGTGCTCTAGTCTCTGTCTCACAAGAATACATTATTAATATCACCATTCACTGCAGTTACATTTTTCTTATTACATTAGTCCTTCAGAGTATAATGACTTTGGAAGCACTTGAATTAGTGTGATGTGGGAAAATGAGTTCTCAGTGTTGTCCCTGTGATCATTCCAGCACTGTTAGACAGTCTTTCAGCTAGTTTAATTCATGGAATAATTCAAAGGTTACTTAATTGGACAGGCAGAGTGATAACTGTGATTTAAGACAACCTTGAGCAGTGTAGGCTCTGCAGGCGCTGTCCATGGCACTAAAATACTATCTTCTAACCTTTAAGACTGTTCAACACATCAGTCTTTTATTTCTGATTTATCCAAAAACACCCATTCCCTTTAAAGTCCCATGTTATTCACATCACAAACTCGCCAGACTCCAAAGATCAATACACCTGGGCACTGCTGTCAGCGCGTCATGTGCAGAGCCTAACATGTACTCAGCGCCATCAGTCGGGCCAGAGGCCTCTCTCGCCCTCTAACTAATTGAATTGGAAAAGTTGAGTAGCTCCTTTGCTGCAGTGATCCGTCATAGGTCGGTGTGCAAGCAGGATACAGTAGCTACAGACCCAGAGCCTCATGCCTGCAGGCTAAAGGCAGACAGATTGATTCTTTATATCTACCAGAGTCCTCTATTCATTCGGATCAGTTTAGCTGCCTCTGTGCTGAGCACTGGGAGACAGGTGCCGGATTCAGAGCGGCTCAGGTGATGTGTGATGACGGAGCAGAGCTGTCAGGTCCAGATTCACATCAGATACGTCCAGACTATGCAAGGCTACCTAATGAATATTTCACTGAGATAAATCATGGATGAGCCTGGGCAACGTTCTGTTGATTTCACTGAGAGGGTAGAGAGGCAGGAAAACCTGGCGAGGTTTTGACTAGCTGTCTACAACCTCAGGGCAAATGGAGGCAGTAGAAATATAATTGCCTTTAGCTATGCAGGCTGTTGTTTGTATCAAGTGGAAATGCACCTCTACAGAGTATCAGATCAGATTTATAGCATATGAATTTGACTCCTATCACCTGACATTACTGTTCAACTCAATACCTCAACACCGGACTGACAGGATAACTAGGGGCAGTATATGCAATGTGAGGGTGCATCTCTATATCTGTCAGCCTGTGTGTGTGTGTGTGTGTGTGTGTGTGTGTGTGTGTGTGTGTGTGTGTGTGTGTGTGTGCGTGCGTGCGTGCGCGCGTGCGTGCGTGCGTGCGTGCGTGCGTGCGTGCGTGCGTGTGAAGTTTTTCCGATCTGTTTCTGCGCTATGGTGAGAGACCACGATGCTCTCAGCAGCATGCTGCTGCTGGCAGGCCCCCACTCTCTGCCATGAGGAGAACAGCTGCTTCACGATCATGTCGGGGTGTGAGCCGTGTCCCCGTGGCTCCCCTCATCTCCTTCGCTTCTCCTCCTTCTTGTGTGCAGTTACTGTACACAGAAATACTGCCTCTTAAGTTTACCCTATCCATCTATTCAACTTATAAACAATAAAACATGTGCCTCTCTCTGTAATCACTTTTCTTATCCTTTGAGCACCTCTGTTACCCTCAGAAAGAAAATATAGAGTTAGTTTTCAAAGTAGGTCCCTGCTCAAAACAGTGACGCTGGGGCTCCTGACCTCTAAACAGATTGAAGGTTACTTTGGCGCTTAATTAATGGCCCCTGCTGGAGCGCTCTCTCCCCACATGAAGAACGAGAGAGAAGTTGAGCTAAACCCCAGAGGCGCACAGAAACTCCTCTCCTCCTGGCAGACTGATCTGTTTCTCAGTGCCTGCGACCTTTTCTCTAGTCCCGTCGCCTAGCCCACCAGCACGGCCAATTATCACAAATCCCCCGCCGCATTTGTCTTGCCATTTTCACTCTGCGGCCAAACAGGCGTGCATGGCCATACAATCATGCAGCCTCCTAACCAGCCTCAGCCCAGACGCAGAAACAGAGGCCCACAACAGGTATGTGGTGCTTAAATAATTCAGTTTTCCTGAAAGGTTAAAGCTCTGCCAGGAAGGCAAATTGACATTCATCTTGCTCCAGAGCCGTGCGCACCACTTCAAGAAGGTGCCTCCATCGACATGTTTACTTTCGATGACTTCCAGGATTGTTATTGACACCAAAATGGGGTTTCAGTAGAGCCCAGAGAACTGACTTACTAACCAGAGCAGGAATCAAATGACTGAGTCCCTTGTCGCTGATGCAAGCATTGAGATTAAAATATCTCTAACGCTGTAAGCTTATCGAAGAGTATTGCAACCAACCTCCATCCTGATTTGATATTACCCCTGTTGTACTCTGTGTATTCTCTCCAATAGTCTGTTGCCGCCTCTCTTATATTAGACAATAAGTGAGTCTCTGTGCATAGTGTCACTAACCAGGCTTAAATGTGTTAACATCCTGCCTGTGTGTGTTAGAAAGCAGAGGAAAATAAATGCTCCACACAGTGTGTTCTGTGCTTTGCCAATCTCTGTGTCTCCACTCATGTCAAGCCACAGATCTGATGTCACTATGGAGGCTCAGGCGTGATGTACACGCATCTCCCAGCTTCCCAGAGAACACTGGTCACAGCTAATGACCAGAACTGTCCGATTTGTCCTGCCCTGATTACTCCTCTGAGCCCCAATTAGCCGTGGATGAGGGCTGACATCCCGACACGATCTCTTGGATGTGTCATAGTGGTAGAGATAAGACGGGGAAGGAAAGGATAGAGGTATGTCATGTTCTTATATGCTGTATGTCAGGGACTACAGATGGAAATTAGCTCAAAGCTAAAATCTGGCATATTTACACTTGAAGCATTATTAAAGTGTTCATTAATGTGCATTGTCCCTATTCAAATAAACGAAAATAAAATAAAGAGGGCAGAGAGGGAATGTGTGTGTGACCGAAGAGAGGAGCAAAGGGGAGTCTGAATGAAAGCTGTAGTAATATAGAGTCATTAACTCTGCATTCAGTCAGATATCGATCTCAATTCCCTTTTAACCAGCTACCACTCATCAACATACAAACCAACAGCTCTGATTGCAATTTCTATAATTGGCTATTTCATTGTGAATATCTATCTACCTTACGCTGCAGCTGGTCTTAGACAAGCAGATTTCTCTGTGGGTTAGGTATGAAGAGACTAAGGACTGTTTGTGGAAAATATATAAGACAAGAATAAAGTATTGGGCCAATGTGGCTAAATCAATTTATTAGTAGAGGCTAATAGTGAAGTTCTGTGAGCCTCAAAGACATTTTTTTATGGATAAAAACAATTTCATTGCTTTCCCTAATTGTCGATAACAATCTCTGTTATGCATGTTGTTTCATCTGTTTGTCTTCGCTTTATACCCTCTTCATTTTTCTTTCCTGTTCTGACCCCTACCCCCCTTCCCACCGCTGTATCTTTCTTTATTTCTCTCTGCCACTGTGTCTCCCCAGGACTGCTGAGCTTTCTCCCCTCTGCAAGTTTTGAGAGAAAATCTCTCTCTTTTTGTTGGGCTTGTTCTCATTCTCTCTCAGTAGGGGGCAGTGGAAAAGTAACTACAAGGGCACATAAAGCCTTCAGAGTCAAACCAGACTTCTTTTAGTCTTTTTTGATCTGGATAGATGTCATATTGAGTACACATGACTGGGATGGCTCTGCTCCTATCTCCGTCTGCACCGCCTTTAAAAAAAAGTCGCCCACGTAAACCTGAGAAGACACAGAGATTGAGAGGAGGAGGAGAGAGAAATGTAGAAGGGTAGGAAGGAAACAAGAGGTGGGAGGGGCGGGGGAGGTGCTTTGAGAATGGGGGATTAGAGTTAGAAGATTAGGGGTAGAAGATGATATCATTTGGTAGAGATGAGCGGGAGCAAACGAGCAGCGCAAATCACCCGACGTTAACGAGCTACCTCGTAAATTACTGCAGCCGAGTGTGTGCTTGCATCTGGATCTGGGTAGAGCTGTGCAGTGCAAGGGAGGCATAACGCACGTCTTAATATTATTTACTGCCCCCTCCCAATTTATATTGGTTGTCTCCTCTGGCCCAATATTGGCCTCCTGTGGCAGCATCACAGGATGTTTCCTTATTAATAGTGGGAGGTGTTAGTCAGCGTGAGCGCCCCGTGGCCCGTCCAAACCCTCACACAGACTGCAAAGGAAAGACTCCCCTCCACTTGTAACCCAACAGAGGAGAGCTCAACTGCAACAAAAAAATGTGCTTCCCAGTAGCCTTCTTAGATAACTAAGATTTGACAGGCTCTTCCTCATCTCCCCATAGTGTTTACAATGTGTACCTCCTAATACAGAAACTGCAGCAAAGGGAGTTATTTAATGATATTAAAATGTTGATTTTCAATGAAATGTGATTTTTTTTTCCTTGGGTGAGTTAAAATTCCTTAAACCACTTAGACATGTCCAGCCAGGAGTGCAGATATTCAGTTAAAATGATCGTGTGTTTAAACCTGCACGTTTCAGACTGTTCTCTGTGTGGAGCAGAGTGAGGGCGAGAGACGAAGTTGTGAGTGTGGCAGACAGTTGCTCTCTTGTTGCGCTCTTAGGTAGCGACAGGAGGGCAGGGAAGAGAGGGAAATATACATTTCTATTTTAGCCAGGAGCACAGCAGCAGGAGAATGACTTGCATTGGCTGGGGTCTAAATATTACATGACTTCCTGATGGCAGTGTGCTGTCTGAGGCGCTGTCTGGCCCGGTATTAACCTGTCCGGATAAATCAGCCGTTTACCCAACTCTGTTCTTCTATCCAAAGTACATTTCATTCTTTCTTACCTCACTCTACCTTTGTTTCCCTTTTTTTTCTGTGACCCACCAGCTTCACCTGGTTCTCATGCACCATTTCAATGTGGTGCGGCCCACTTTGTGTGTGTACAGTGTGTATACTCAGAGTTACTCTGTGGTCCTCTGCCAAGGCCCCTAACGTCATATGCAGCCTGGCAGGTGACAAATAGTTTTTTAATTGCTTGCACCAGGAAAATCATTAGTCTCTTTCCTTTCCTTGCTGGGACCAGGCAGGACGTGTGCGCAATAATAATAGCCTCAGTCCCATTTCCCGCTTCTCGCTTCCTATTTTTAGAAAAGGTATTTTAAGGCCCGCTATGTGTATGCCTTTGTGTGTGTGTGTGTGTAAATGTCTATGTGTGTTTGTATATTTGTGTGTGCAGGTGTGTGTGAGTCCACAGTGAGGGTGGGCTAAATGGTCCAGGGTTGCTTTCCTAGTCTGTGACGGAGGAGAGAGTGTGTTTGTCAACCCTGTTCCTGCCTCATGAGAGTTTTTCTTATTGCTGTTGCTGTACCCAAGCCCCTGGGAGTGTGCTGTTAGTCTGTGTGTGTGTGTGTGTGTGTGTGTGTGTGTGTGTGTGTGTGTGTGTGTGTGTGTGTGTGTGTGTGTGTGTGTGTGTGTGTGTGTGTGTGTGTGTATAAACAGGCTGTGTTATCCAAGCCAAGCAGCCCTACCCTGGCAGTACTGAGACTGGGGAGAGCCCATCTCTTTCCAGATTCATCTCTCCAGCTTTGTTTGACTAAGTAGTGCCATGGTGTTGGTGTTGGAGAGGGCTGGAGTGGCAGTGGCAGCGGCAGTGGCAGCGTATGCGTGGGTTGCCTGAGCCAGTGGGGCTTGGCACTGAGAGGCAGCATATGTTCATGGCCAGCTTCCTTCCTCCTCTCCCATCTTTCTCCCTCTCTCTCTCGCTAGCTTACTCACGATAACCCTCAACTCCCCCTCCCTCCGCACGTCCTGGTATCACCTGTGGGGAGAAAGCATAGCACAGAGATCAAAGGGCTGCCGGGATCCCAGAAGGACAACCCACCATGTCTCTCTAATGCATACATCTTCACAGACACATACACTCCTCTTTGTCATTGTGTCACTTGGCATAAGATCAGAGAATATCCGGTGCAGCAGGTGATAAGTTGTGGCTGTGAAGAGGCTCTCTGCTTCAGTTTTGATGCCTTTCCAAGGGTTGGTCACCAGCACCTTGGCCTCTCTGTGCCCTACATAAACACTGGCTGTTATCCAAGCATGTCAGAAGAACTCTTTCTGAATACTACTGACTAAATGGTAGATCTGTAACGCATTACTGCTGCCTAGCAAAGGGTTAACTCTGTCCCAACCAGCTGTTTCAGCCTTTCACACCTTCTCTCCTGCTGCATGCTCTCCTCCCTGCCTCGTGGACCAGTAAATGAACACTCATTTGCAAGTTAGATAAATCCTTTGAATGTATTATTGATGCAAACAAATTAGCCTGTAGGCCCCAGACAATACCTAATGGAGCCTTGGCTTATGGGTGAGGTGGTTTCCAAGCGAGGGCAGTGTCGATGTTCCAGGATTGATGCCTGCTCTTCTGCCCCGTAATTATTTCTCCTACAAATTATTCAGCTTTTCTGATGCAGTTGGGGTTTAAAGCAGAGCTACTTATTGCTGCCTGGCCCCACCAAGCCTCATTCATTAGTTAATAAAGAAAGAAAAAAAAGACACAGTCAATTAGATAACCGGGATAAAGCCACCAAAATTAGGGGATGTTTTATTATTCAAGTTTATGCATGCTGTTCGTAATTCACTGGGGTTTATGTTGGTGTTGCTTTTTCAAGGATATTCCCTTATCTTGTTGTACACAGACGCATCCACACATTTTAACAGCCTTGTATAAGCCTTCTCACGTATTTACAGCGACTCAAACTGACTGCCTTTCCAATATGGATGGACACATACACACGCAAACAAGCACATATACACTCAGAGAACATGTGTAATGTATGCTAGTTGGCAAAAGCACTGTAGAAGCAGAGGTTGTAAAACAATGAGAAGAAAAGTGAGAGGAGATGAGAGAAAGAGAGGACTACCGTACTGTCCTCAATGATTAGGACCCAATATTGATCAGAGGAGCGAGGGGAAGGCAGGATGAGAGGTGGAGGGAACGAAAAGGCCCCAGGGCTCGGGCCCCAACTCTCTAGTGGCCTCGACTCTGTTCCTCTCCTGCAAGCTGGCCAAGGCCGTCGGGAGATACATCAAAGGGTCTTATCCCTCCCTCGGTCCCATATGCATACACACAAATACATGTATTAATGTATGCTCCCACATTCTTCTGGCCTTTGAAAACGGCTCTATTTGATGACATCACTTTGTGTTACCGTTAGACATGCTAAATTAAAGCTGATGTGTTAAAGAGCCTCTTATTCTCACATGATGGTGTGCTAGTAGTTAGTGTCACTTTCTTTAACATTAAAACTTCCCTTATACTTCCTTCCCTAACCCTGTATACTCAAACTTAAATAACTCAAAGGTACCTGCCGTTTTTGATACAGTCATTAGGTGTCTCCAGCCTTTCAAACACAGCTCAAAAAGAGGGATAGTGTCAGTAGTCCAGAGTTGCAAGTCTCCAGCGTGGCAACAATCAGAGAAACCGATCAAACAGTCACACGCTCACAAAGACACGGCATCAATCAGCTGGTCATGATGGTTTGTCTATATTCTCTCCACAGTATTCAGTGTGTGCAGAGGAAGTACTCATTACTCTGTGCTCTCTCAGGGCCAGACCTGTGTTAATGCATTTTTTCCTCTTACTCCCTTTTTTCTCTCCCCCTTTGCTCCCTCTGCCTGCTTTTAAGCTGACTCTGAGCTTTGGCAATCTTCTTTGCCTTTCGATACAGATCAATCTCCATCTTATCTACAGCTCTTGAATCATAAACATGATAGGCTCAACCTTGACACTGAGGTGGCGAAGGTGTTGGTGTAAAGTGCCTATGGAGGTTTGTTGACGCTGGACTTCAATCAGTCCAAAATTATTTGAAAAAACCCCTTGATCTCTTCCATACACTTAGAACCCCCATCATGCACAGCTTTCACACTATCTCAGCAAGAGACAAACCCCGTGTCGCATGCCATTGGTGTGCATGTCTGTATGTGCAGTGACACACATCTATATGAAGTTTGGTTTTGTCTGCGTGTGATGTATTATTCATAAGAAGACACATTCATCTCAGTGAGACACCTCAAACAATTTGGAGACGTGGTGTGCTTAACGGCTTAATGTAGTTGCTGCAATTTGGCTCTCCTCTGGCTGATTAACACCGGCACTCCAGTCCTCACTGTGCTTTGCCTCGCGAAGGATTAGGAGTTATAGGAAACATGGCTTCCAAGGGAGTTGATGAATATTTCCCTACATTTACCTGTCATTTCCTGATTCGAACATCATTCAGAATACGCAACCCCATTCAATTTTCTGTCCCTCTGTTTAGTCGCTATCAGAGGAAGCTCAACAGAGCCGAACACAAACCACTTTCAGGGGGAAAGGAAGGATGACCTTGGATTGCTGTGAATAAAAACTACCCCACTGTCTCTCTGTGCGACTGCAGGAAACACCACTTTTTCCTATTTGACTTCTCTTTTTTGTCCTCACCTACATTTTTGCAAAACAGCAGGTCAAACTTTTACTGTGTGTGTGTGTATGTGAGTGCTGCCAACAGTAGAGCAGTCAGCAAAGTGCCACCTCAGCACCTGTACTTAAATGATTAATACCATATTGATGGTCTCAATTAATTTCCTATTACACCACCAGAAGGCTGCGGTCGCTCTGTCTCTGTCATGGCCCTGCGCTTGTTTTTGGGAAGCCTCTTTGTGGCAGCTGCTGGATGGAGATAGCATGCTTCTCACTACCTCACACTGACAATTTTACAAACAGATGTACCAAACATGCACACACACTAGTATCTTATGGAAACACACACGCACGCTATTACACGCTGCTTTGCTCCACGCATGAAACACAGATAAAAGAATGAAATGCCACTTTCTTTGTGTTGAATCTTTTTAAAGGGGACTTGGTGTGTTTTATAGTTGCAATGTTCTGCAATGATCAAAAAGCTCCGTAGAGCCCCAGAGATACAGCTACGCCTCTTTGTACAGGGCTCTGCAGCAATTTTACAAACCAATACTCTTACCTGATTGCAGAACCCCCCGTGTTTTGCATTTGAACCCTGTGTGATACGCAGCGATTTGTTTTAGGCCATTTTATAAAGCCTATGCTCTGGTTCTTGCGTAATCCCCACCCCTGTGGTGCTGCTCCATATTTGTAACTGAGTGTAAGACACTGATGTATTCCCTTGATGATCTCTCTCTGAGCTGTGATTTGATAACAGATTCCCATGACCTTAACTGTCTGTGGACCTGCTCTGAGGATCATCTTGCAGTCAACACTGCCCCTGTAGAGAGGCTAGGGAAATGCTCTTGTTTGTCAATTAGATTGGCAGACTTCTGATGCGTCCTTTTCTCTTTCTCTCTTCATAACATTCATATCCCATTCACGACATCTTATCACAGACCACCCCGTACTTCACCCTCTAAACCCCTTTATCTCTCTAATGTTCACTGTTAATCTTAACCTCGTTTTTTTCCATTCGGTCGTGTGTGACAAAATCACACTTTATTTAGTTTTCAATTTTTCATGTGGACCCAATACAATACACCATTGGTTGCTAGGAGACCATTTCAGCATTTTTTTTTCTCGCAGGGGCGGACGTTTGATTACCCATTTGTTCGGTGTGTATGTATGTGTGTAGAGGCCAGTGTATGTATGTGTGTGTGTCTCCAGAGAGAGGTCTTGCCAAGCTGAGCTCTGGGGCTGCTCCAGTATCCAGCCCAGTAATAATAATGAGCCCCTCACCATGCTTGACAGAGCACACAGTCTCACCAGTCCTGTGGCCATTGCTGTTCTCCCTGTGTGCAAGTCTCTTGATGCATGTGCAGTGTGAGTTCATATCTACATATATGTGCATTAATGCTCCACTGGTCTGTGCTTGACTGGTTATGTTTTCTGTAACGACCTCAACAGTTGTTGTTGCTGTTTCAGCTGGCAACCGGTTTTATCTATTGTTGTTCAGTGGGCCATTGCAGACGCAGATAGTGGCCAGGTTGGACTGTCTTGCTGCTGGACACACATCAGTCCTCCCGGTGACTCCCTGTTAAGAAATGCACCAGCACATCTCCCCTGGCTGCTCCTGTGAAGTTCTGATTTGCTCACAGACACGGGCACAGGCACATAAATAGTGCGCCTTGTCAAGTGACACGGGGAGAATGACGACACACAAAAACAAATCAGACTCAGCTCTGATATGAAAGGGAGCGAGGGCATGAGAGAGGCAGTGGAGAGAGATGGCATAAGCCGTGTTTTCCTCGTCCAAATGAATTGCACTATGCCCCGGGAGGAAGTGATGAAATGGGAGAGTTGAAACGGCTCGAAGAAAGGCAGAGGTTGAGAGGTTATTTCGAGGTGGAAACAAAGAAAATAACCATGAAGAGAGAGCACATCCTCCCTGTGTCTGATAGAGCTCAGTCACTTCCTTCCCCTCCTTTTATTCCAGTGTGACTTGTGTCACCTGGATGGCCACAGAATATTAGGATCAGTGCCATGGGCTTAGCCAAGGCCATTATGGCATGCGGATGGGATTCTGATGGCCCTTTCTCAGCTTGCCCCTGGGCAGCGTGGCCTCTCACTTGGGACCACAACAGCTAATGGAGAGGCTCTGAAAAGGCCTTAGGTAGAATCAGTAGGCTGTAAACTGTGAGTTGAGTTGTGGCGGCTAAAGGGGCTTCAATGCCTCACTGCCCGGCTTACCGCTTGACTTACTGCCTGCCTGCTTGGCATCCAGAATGCACCTCCATATTCAGCCTCTGAATGCTGGCCTTTTGCACCTTTATTGTAATGCATGCAGATGCTTGGCACAGCAACACACACACTCCACCTTTTACTGTGGTGCACTGCACAAATCGAATATTTCAAAGCAGGGAGATGCCACACACAAAAATAGAGGAGCACTCTCTTGCACACTCACTCACAGACATGTAGAAATGCATTCGCATATCTGCACAATTGCACACACAAGTGCACAAACACGTGCACACAAACTCACATACACACACAAAGACTTGTATTCCCCCACCCAGAGTGAAGCAGTTCTGCCCCTCTAAGCTGAGTTATTTAAAGCCCCGCTCTCAACTCCATCGGAGTGATTATGTGCTGCTGAATTAAACATCACAGGCCTCAGCCCCTGGCTTCCTCCGAAACACGCTCAAACATGCTGGCCTCTTCCTGTTCCTCAAAAGTTCCAAGCTCTGCCTTTCATGTTTTTCAGCCAGTACACTAGGTAGTGGAGGTAAGAGGTGGAGTGTGAATCTTCCCTAAATCAGGATCTCCTGCTGGGCATTACTCTGCCATCCCTGCTATATGCTTCGGACGAGGTGAATCGAGGTATTTCACATTAAGAAATCCTCCGTAAACTGGAGCTTACCCCTGGATTGGTACGCACCCCGGGCATCGTTTTAGCTTGGACGTCAGACAGTGTTGTGATTGTTGGAGAGCTGGATGCAGTAGAGGGTGAACTGTAGCAGTTAAGTTGAGCGTTGACTTCAGACACCCTAATTAGGTTGTCTGTATTCTAAAATTGGAACATTTTAACAACAAGTTTGTCATAGAGGGCCCATAGAGAGAGAGGGGGAGAGAGAGAGGGAGAGATAGAGAGGGAGAGAGAGGGAGAGAGAGAGAGGAGGGGGAGGCACGTTGAGATTAGGGGATTGCTCTTCTACCTAGACAGGAGCTTCAGGCTGTTTGCTGCCTTTTCGGGAAGATTTGAGGCGGGGTTTTGTTTACCTTGGTGTGTGTGTGTGTGTGTGTGTTTTTGTATGTGCTGCACTTGTGTTGCCTCATGTTCTGCATGTGTGTGTGCGAGGCTGTGTCTGCACGTGGCAAGGCAGTAGCCGTCCACCCCCATATTCCAAAACACACCCGTTGGCAGTGAGTGATAAAGGTTCCAAACAAAAGCAAGAGGTCTCGTGCCTTGTGGAGGTGAACCTACAGCTCCACAGAGGCAGTTGACCTTGAAATGAGCGGTGGTGTTTGGGGACAGGCGGGGGAGGTCGGTGTTTAAGAGTGTAACCTCAGAGCCAGAGGCCACGAGGCTGCCTAATGACTGGCACCCAATGCCATCCATCACTATGCCACTGCCAGGGCACCTGCCCCCGCACAGCTGAGAGAGCGGAGCTTTAATAACCCCTCGTACCCGTTCAGTGGACCACAGCACAGGACATAAAACACAAACTTATATTACACAGGTGTTCCTTATGTACAGGAGACTGCAAAGACATATGCGAAGATCCACACCACAAAATATAATATGAATTGCAGGCACAGACGGCATGAATATGCAGTCAAAGTAGCAGATCCACTCACACTCACAGCTCATTGCTCTCATTCTGCTTGCATACTGATGTGCACACGCCAAACTAACATACGGATATCTGCCTCTAGACACTCATTCACTCGCTATTTATAATGTAATGTAGGCAGGCGAGGATACATAAAGGCACAGAAACATCCACAAAAACAAATACACCAACACATCCACCTCCCATCTGTATTTACGCCTTGATGCTGAATGTTTGTGACAAAACAATTGACTGTTCCTGTTTTTTTATGATATTTTGCTTTGAAATGGATATCCCTGTAGCCTGCTAGTTCAATTCTCCCATGAAGGAGTGCCTCGTGCCTTTCCCCTTTTGCTTATTCTCCCCATTCCTCCCTCAGAGTAAAAGTGGAAAAGGGGGGCTTTCCCATACCTGAGCCCCTTTCTGCTCTGCTCTTTCCTGTGACAGGCTTTGAAGCCCCCATTCCTGGGTGTGGGTTATTTTATCAGAGAGGAACAAGGTTTCCTCCTGCACTCCCAGGCTCATCCACATTGTATGAAGCATCCCCTCTCAATTAAGATTCTTTCAAGTTAATGGTGTTCTTATCGCTCCTGTGCACGGGTTGTGAAAGCGAGGCCTACTATAGTAGAGTACAACCACAGAGCAGAGCTCCCTGCCTGCCAATATAAGAGATGTTACTCCCATTCTTCTTTCTGTCTCTGCATTTCCAGGTATCTCTTTCTCCAACCCAGTCTGAGCTATAGTGGGGTGTTGGAGTAGTGGCTACATGGAGGTGTTCCAAGAGAGTGGCGGGGTCAAATAAACCTAACCTGACACTCATTACTTTACCACTGAGTTTAGACCCATAGATGTGCTTTGTACTCAACTTAGTTACATCTCAGGTGCAGCTCAGCATACACATATACTAACTCACATTCAGCAGAAAGTAGAAGGTCATTGTAGAAGGTCATCTGTCTGCAACGACATCTAACTCCGTCTGTGTCTTCAGCTCCATTAGCCAATCTCTTGCTTTGTCTTTCCCTCCTCGTCTTTGGGAGTATAACAGGTTGTATGACTTTAGGACGAGGTAGGCAGTCACTGAGAGATCGTAGGAGCACTGGCTGCCTCTATGTGCGTGGGTGCCAGAGAAACCTGTTGCCTGGCTACAACAGCACCTTTATCCTCCGGTTGCGATGGCGATGTCCTGCATATCGCATAAGCGTGTGCAAAAGTATGTGTTGGCACACCAACTTTTTCACGTTTTGCCTCTTGAACTGTGTATTGACTGTGAATGCATTCATGACCGTGTTTTCTCCGTTATGTGCATGCCTGCCTTTGTATGTTGAGGCACTCGTGTGGGATTTGAGAAAGAGAGTAGTGAAAGGAGGGGTAGGAAGGCGCTCCACCACCCACTCAGCAGGCCTTCCGCCCCCATGGCTGACTCCCCAAGACTCTGCTAGTAATTAGCTCAACATCTATCCATCTGTTCAAGGGAGGCGCAGTAAACATTAACACAACACAGCAACATCAAAATGCTGGCTGGAGACATGCTACATTTTACATATACATGATGCGTTCATGCTATGAGGAAGCTATTATGGGAATTGTTGGCAAACATGTCTACAGATATGTCCAACATGTATTTATAGGCTTGATCTCACATACTCACATAGGTGTCATAACAATCACATATATGTGGGTGATGCAAACATCTCCATATCCTCGCCTTCATGCACACCACAGGTTCCTGCGAATGTATCCCAGTCTCCCCTTCCTCTGCGGAAATGAGGTTGGATAGCTGCCCTGAGACCCGCATGGGAAACACAACCAAAAGACTACATTACACAATTAATCAATAAGTTAATGAGATCTCATTTTCTCTGGAAAATAGAATCCAGGCGTAAAAGTTCCCCCTCAGCCGTTTTCCCTCTGCTCCAGGAGAATCAAATCCTGATATTACACTGTAGAAAAAGAAAGTAGCCAGCAGGAAAGTAAATTAAATTACCATCCTGATAGATTTATGTGATGCTTTACATTTTCATTGTGTTGTTTTCCTCTCGGAGTGGAGGTGGGCTCAAGTTGGAAGAGAACTGTTCAATCTGTTGTAAAGTAGGAAGAGGAAGAAGCAGAAACAAGATTGGGGAGAGAGAGAAAGCTCCAGACAGACAAATCGCAGATTCTCTACTGGTAAAGCCCAGCCACACAGATTACGTGTGTTTGGGTGAGCTTTAAGGCTGCCACATGTCTCTTCCTTTGTGTTTTATTGTGTGTGTGCATATTGTTGTGGCTATGTGGGAGAAGGCAGGAAACAGCAGAGAGTGTGGGTGTTGGAAGAAGGAAATGTTTCCACGTGTATGATTGTGTAAAGCTACCCCTTGTATTTCCTGGAGTATCTATGTGTGTGATGGTATGCTAATCAGTGTGTCCTGGCTCGTGTGTGTGTGTCTGCTCACAATCACGCGTGAACTGTGGGTCTATGAATATTCCTCTCCCGCCAGCATTCCCATACATCCACATACGTTTATGCATGATCATAATTGAATGAAGCTGTCCAGATTTGGCACTCTCATTCCAAGAAAAGATTGAGGGCATCTCTTAGCTATTGACACAGCTGGTGATGCCATCTGGGAGCATCACACGCTCCTGGTGCCATCTCCATCCAAACAGGGCAGCAGTCGTCGCCTTGTGTCCATACCAATGACAGGGGACAAGGAAAGCAGCGAGATAACACAGTGTAGAGTCCAGCTCCGCTCCTGGGAGGTCACCTGTCATCCAGAGACTGTTTTACATATTCTTTCCTCCTGTTCCACTACTGGAGCTGTGTCTGCCCAAACACATTGAGATGGTACGTCTGGGATGTTTTAAAAAGGCTGTTTCTTTGGATATGCTTGCCCCGGAACCACACCCTCGTCTGGTGAAAGGGAAGAAAGAAAGAGAGAGGGAGAGGGGGAGGAAGCTGTAGATTAATGGTACACACTGAGAGGGAGCACAGACCTGCAGTAGCAGCACCCTGATTTATTTGCCACTTAGTACTGATGAAGCTTCAAACTGCAGTCACACACACATGTTGTCACGGCATTTTTCTCTATCAAGGACTTTGTTGCTTTGCCTATTCCTGCGTCTTATTAAGCGGCGAGTGCATACATGCAAGTGTGGTTTTGCGTGCATCCTTTTGTTCGTTTTTATTTCTTTACATCAGCTTATTTTTGCCTGCATAGCGGTCAGTTGTAATCAGGGCAGCTTTTATTTATATTCTATGTGTCAGTGTAGGAATATTGTTCTGTATTTGTTTGCTAGGTTCTTGTGGGCTTAGTGACACCCGGATGTTTATAATAAATTGGAGGCGATAAGGACTGGAATGGGAACATTCCCTGTGTGAGTCTTTGCCATGCTCTGTAATCAAAGCTTTTCAGGATAACACCAGCGAATTGATGTTATTCACACGGGCACAACATTCCTTTAAACGCTACCTATTATTCATAAGCTGTCAATTTAGGGAATTTGCCGAGGTAACCCAGTAACAATTTGCAGCCTGCAAATGGTTGAGTTCTGACTTGGTAAATACAGGCAGAGTTAATTGAGGGCATCAACTCACCATGTGGGAGGACTTGACAAAATGCCACAAGTGTGTTACACAAGCACACGTTGTAATTATCACACACACGCACGTACACACAAGCTGACACACACTATTGTACACGTCCAAGGGCACACACATTTGGCGATACAAATAGTGACATAATGAGGGAGATTATTGCTGATTTCTGATCCCAGATTTGTTCTGGTCCCTGCTTGTGGTTCGTGTTGTGCGTTTACTCCTCTGTTCTTGGGCCTGAGTCTTACTATCCAGTGCTCATAGTTCAGCAACATTTAATTTCTCATCAACCAGCTGACTTGTTCCAAATAAAAGCCCTCACGGCTGATCCACAGTATCAATGTGTCACTAAAACTCCATTTATATCTTCAAGAAACCATGCTCTTATACGGACTGTCCATAAAGTAATCTCATCTAACCATCCTCCCTCTCTGTGTGATCCCGACAGAACCCTGATATCGTGCTCGTCCACTATTTGAATGTTCCAGCCATTGAGGATTGTGGGAAACCATGTGGTCCGATCCTGTGCTCCATCAATACAGACAAGAAGGAGTGGGCCAAATGGACGAAGGAGGAGCTGATCGGCCAGCTAAAGCCTATGTGTGAGTATTTGAAAAATCCCATTAATCAATTATGGTCGCCCCAGTCTAAACCTTTATTCATATCCTATAATATAAACAGTTGCTGTCTCCTCTAAAAAGGCCTTAATTGTATTTATATGTCTACATGCATGGGAAGAGTATACATAGTGGCTGTTGTCTGTCTGAGTATGTTATATCAAGTCCAATTTGCTGAAGGCTGGTACACTAAGTGCCCTCAGCACCTCAGTCAGAGCACATCTTATGGCAGTGTTCCTGCAATGTAATATGAGTGTGTGCTCTTCCCGTCTGCTAGTAACGGGTCAGAGTTCAGCTCTTGCCTTAGACCTCTGGCACCACTCTGACCGAGCTGAGAGTGTGCTTCCTCTCTTGCCCAGGAAGGAAGTCGAGGCAGAGGAGGGCAGCAAGCTGGTTATTGATTCATGCTAGTGCGTGGGAGCAAGAATGTCTGACTCGCCAGAAATTCCCCCCTTCGTCTCCCCCCCTACATTGACTTGTTATCAGCTGTACTAATGCTCTGTGAGGCGCACTATGTGTTTTTATGAGTCTCTAGATCTGCCCAAAGATTGAGGCAATGTTTTGGAAAAAATCAGGGTTTGTCTGATGATGCTAATAGCCAAATGGGGACCTTGTGAGGTATTGGAAATCTTTCAGACAGCCGTTAAGATGCCTTTAACAACCACGGTGTGATCCGGGCGTGTCTGGCAGGGGCCAGCAGGGCTGTGACTGATATTCCGATGGCCAATTATTGGAAATGTGGCCAGGTAAAGAGGAACGTGTCAGCAGCTTTAGAAGCACACACATGCTGGCAGAATACAGACGAGTCAGTCATCATTGATGTCTTGGCTATATTGTCATCCCCCTCACTGCTCTGCTTGCTATCAGTTTTAGGACATATTTTAACATAAAGCCTTACCTCAGGACAGCCACTGAACAACAACGGCTTACTGTATTCATTAGATCTGTGGCTTAATGTAAAAACCAAGCACCATTTGCGGTAATGCGTAAAGTCATTAACTTTGGGAGTTGTTGGGACAAAGAGGGGGAGTGTGAGATGCCTTCTAGCTAGGCTACATGAGGGGGCTACATAAAGAGCAAAAAACCTTCTTCTGCTTTCTGTCTTTGCTTTCTGTCTTCCTTCTCCCCTCTATCCCCTTCGCTTTCTCCTGCAACAGCCAGCATGTCAACACTAGCTCAGGGATGGAGCAACATTGCCATCTAGTGGTCCTGTATCATAGCAACCCCAGCAAAAACTTGTGATGAGGTCATGCTGTATTATCCATGCATTATTTCATCTTAAATAATACATTAGCTCTTAACATACAGTGCATTTTTTTCCCAGACTGACCTATATCTTGAAAACGCATTTGCATGTATTAGTAGATAGGGTTTTTTGTATTGCACAGGAATTTTATAATAAGTATGCACTGCTGGGAATATTCTTTTTGTACACAGCAGAATGTCCTTAATGACTCAGAAGATGTATATATGAACTAGCAAGACTTATTTCCATGTTCCCTTAATCAGGAATGTGCAAATCCATCAAACTCTGTAGTTTGAATATTTAGTACACAACTCAAGATTGTAGGAGTGTACAGTACAGTATGTTTGCCACAGTATGTGTGGCTGTATGGAAGGCATTTCTTCTAATATAATATTGAGTATTTTTTATTTCAAAAAGGTTTTTGTCAGCACAGGGACCCTTCATTTAATGTCAAATAGTTATTTTTCTAGAGCATTGTCAACTTTTGCGATATAATTGCCCTATTCCGTCTTGCTCTTTTCTTTTGATATTCTCTGCACCATACTCTAGTGCACCAATCATTTGACACCTCTAATGATACACAAAGACAACAAAGGAAAAATGTGGATTTCATGGATCAGTTGAGCTTATTCTGTCTCAAAAAACTCACACACGTGCTCTCAGTCGCAAAAACTTTCACATGCACGGATGCTCGCATGCGGAAGTGCAAATATAAGCCCTGTGGAACATGGCCTTGTCTGACCTCTGGCTCCTTAACTCCCTGTGGCGTTTGATGAGAAAAGGAAGGAGTCAGGGAGGGAAGAGGGGGGGTGAGAGAGTGGCATCACTACTCAGTCACGCTACAACACCATAGACAAGGCAGCCAGCTTGATTCACTCTTTTGGTCTAATGCTATAAACACGCAGCACTCTCCGCAGCTATGCCCCTAGCCTGCTGACAGATAGCGCTTGAGCGGCTTTAACAAACACTCAGACAGACAGAGGGCCTGTCTCCAGGCAAGACACACACAGGGCCAGAGAGGAACAGACCAAGGCCAGACAGACAGGGCTAGCCATCATGTAAACTATTGTACTCCCCTGTCCCATATAGTGCCCAATGGTGCAGATACAATCAGATGGGATATGTACATGTCGTACAGATCAACTGTGTTGTATCATTAGGGCTGTGTGATACTGCTCGCGACAGGATGCAGTTATCAAGATGATGATGTGACTCGCTTGATGTTTGGTACCTCTGCTGCCGCTGCCACTGGGATTAAACCTTGTGGCACTGCTCCTGTCATGTCTGCTTTGGAACACAACCCTCAGTGAGAAGAGCAGACAGGCAGACACGGTGGTAACTGTACGTCAACAACCCACAGCCACCGGGGTGACGCTCGTCTCGAGGGCTGAGGCGATTCTGGCATGAGGGATCAGGGTGGAGGGGAGATTGTTTGGACAAATAGGGATGGCAGTACATGGTGGATGTAAGCTGTTGTATTAGGCTCTCACTCTTGCTCTGTCACCCTCTCTGCGTCACATCAGCAGAACGGATGCTCCTCTGTCCTGCAGCCTCCCTACTGGCTTTGTCACAGAGGGAGATTCATGACAGCATTTTGAGTTTCCCTGTGTCCCTTTCATCTCTTTGTCAGTATTACTAGCAGCATCTAATTGTACTGTTTGCATAAGCACTGTCACAAGTTAAAGAGTGTGTCAAGCCACACTGTCTAATGGGAGCTCCAGACAGACACAACTATTTGTGCAGTAATTGCAGTGACATCAGATGAAACTCTCCTGTCACTTTTGGTGTCCCGTTTTTTTTTTCAGCTCACCCACTCTAGATAATGTCTGCACAAATCTGACTGTAGAAAAGATCAAAAATGAATCCTGTTAATGTTCCTGTAACCTGCCACAGAGAGTCGTCTGAGGAGTGTTTGATCTCAACTTGATCACAGACGTTTTGCTGACATCTGCTGGTGGCCAGCCTGTAATCTGCCAAAGGATCTCAAAGCTTAGATCCCTATCACAGTCGTCCAATCAAGTTTCCCTGTCTCTTTTTTTCACTCGCCTTGACTAGCTTTGTCTTTAATCCGCATTACGCTCACCCTCTTACAATGTTTCCCACTGCTTTTATCGCATAAGAAAACAGACAGGGACGCAAACCTGACTCTCCTTATACATATCTCTCTTGCATATTTAGCCACAGCAGCTTCTGAAGTGAAGAGACCTTGAATTAAAACTAGCTTGATTTTGTTTGACAATCTAAATATGCTTTGCTTCTCAAATATTACCTTTTCTTCCCTGGCTGAGAGCCTGAGCGTTGCAGCTCTCATTGGTGTCTCCTACACCCTTTCAACCACTGAAACCACGATCTGTCTCATCAAAAGGTGTGGCTGCTTGGCAAACAGAGCGGTGAAAAGCAAGTAGAAGTTGCTAAGGACGTGTGACTGAGGCAGGGAGTGGAGCTTTACATGAGAACAGCTCTCTTTCTTTGCTTGGTGCAGCAGCATTAGCAGAGGCTAGATGACATTACTCCCCAGAGGCGGAGGGTGAGAGAGGAAAGATTGTGGCTGCTGTCACCTTCATGAGCACTCACAGAGGGGAGCGGGAGACATGACAACACGAGAGGGGGAAGTGCAGTACAGAAAGTGCACAGGGATTACAGTGAGGAGAAAGACGAGAAAAGCAACTGGCCCAATGCAACAGAAAAAATATGTAAAAGTTAATGTAGGTAGGTATATTGCAATATTAATGAAAAGGATGGAGTGGTATGTAGTACAATCAGAACCAAAGGTAGTGCCTCTCACATTTTTGAAACTACTATATTAAAACTGACGTGACCGAGTGAACACACCAAGGCCATTCGGTGGTTTGTTTCTCTTCATGAGGGAGCGGAAGTATTAGTTCCTCTCTATCAAGGTAACTTTGACGATTTTGTGAGGGGACCAGTGAGCAGCATGATGCTACTGGTCTACTGGCCGATAGACAGGGGTGGCAGTGGGTGGGGCGGGGGTTTGGCCTGGCTGGTGGTCTGTTGGGCTGGCTGACGTCTCTGTCTCCTCCTCTCTCCCGGCAGTTCATGGCATCAAGTGGACTTGCAGCAATGGGAACAGCAGCTCTGGCTTCTCAGTGGAGCAGCTAGTGCAACAGATTCTGGACAGCCACCAAACTAAGCCACCTCCCCGGACTCACAACTGCCTCTGCACGGGCACCCTGGGTAAGGGCGCGTGGGTGGGAGGGGGTTTGTTCTCATGAGAGAGCTTAAAACAAAAACAAAAAGGCCATTAGAGATGCAGTTTGTTTTATTGTAGATCAGAGGAGGTGGTTTAGGTATTTTAATGGTAGGCGGTTTATAGTGAATTATTAGTTTCTTTTCTTTTTTTTGTTTATTAATAACCGTATCCGGACCATATCTGAAAGAAAGAGCCCAGCTGTTCCCGGATGTTTCTGCTAATCATTCAAATATTTTCAGCTGTCTAATTTGATTTTGGGCTGTCATTCAGGAACATAATGTAGATCAGCAGTTTATTAATTACTAAGAACCAATCATGTTGTATACCCCTAGCTGCAGCCAAACCCCCCTTACATTTTACTCACTGTTTACCTAAAAGAAAGGCTATTTTAATCACTCAAAGAAAACTTTTCTGACAAAATGAAATATATCATCCATACTTGTGTCCTCCTTGCACAGTAGTCCTTTTTTTTGTTATTTGAATAGCAATAGTTCAGTGGATGTATTTCGTGCCCACCTCATCCAAATAGCCAACCTCTTTTTCTCTGTTTGTCCTCGTATAGGTGCAGGGAGCAGTGTGCACCACAAATGCAACAGCGCCAAACATCGCATCATCTCCCCGAAGGTGGACCCTCGCTCAGGAGGCTACAGCAGTGCTCACTCTGAAGTCCAGAACAACGATGTGTCGGAGGGGAAGACGGAGCACAGCGCCCACGGCGGAGGCAAAAGCTCCGGTGGAGGCGGAGGGGGCAGTGCCAGGGAGAAACGCAACGGCAAAGTCCACAAGCCCATCCTGCTGCACCAGAACAGCACCGAGGTGTCGTCCACCAACCAGGTGGAGGTCCCTGACACCACGCAGAACTCCCCCGTGTCCATCAGCAGCGGCCTCAACAGCGATCCGGACATGGCCGACAGCCCCGTGGTGACAGGGATGAGCCACGTGGCCTCCGTCATGTCTGGCTTGTCTCAGAGCGTCTTCATGTCTGAGGTCACTGGAGACCCTGTTTACAGCATGTCTCCTACTGGGGGTCCCAACACTCACCTGATGGGTGCAGATGCCACCTCACAGGGCATGGTGCTGTCTGTGGGCTCTGATCGTCACAAATTTGCCTTCCCCGGTGGAGGAGTGGGAGAGCCTGGGACTAACGCGGCGGGAGACAGTATGTCCATGATGTCTTCAGCGGGGGTCTCTGAGGAGCTGGTGCTCTCCAGCAGTCTGGATGCTGGAAGCATTAAGATCCCAGAGACCAATATGAACTTTGACCCTGACTGCTTCCTGAACAACCCCAAACAGGGCCAGACCTATGGAGGCAGTGCAATGAAGATAGAGGGCAACTCTTCCTCAACCTCATCTTCCTCCGGTGGCAGCAGTTGCAACGGGAGCATGCAGCGCTCCCCCGCCATGTCAGACAATGGCTACACCTTCAGCTCAGCTATGGTAAAGAATATCAAGATAGAAGACACATCGTTTGAGCAGCAGCTGGCCAAGGAGAGTGGCTACCAGGTGGGTCCGGTAGTGAGCTGCGGGGGCGGGGTCTCTGTGTCATCTGGTGCTGGTTCGGGCCAGGGTAACCTTACTCTGAATACGGCGGGCTCCATGCTTCCTTCTGGTGGGGGTCTGAGTCCCAGCACCACCCTTGAGCAGATGGATTTCAGTGCTATTGATGCCAAGCAAGACTATTCTTCCAACGCTGCCACCGTAAACTATGGTCAGGCCATGTCCAGTCCTCACATGCAACACCAGAGTCGTTCACCCAGCTTCTTCCTGCAAGATTCTTCCCAGACCGGACAGGGCCAGCAGGGAAGGCCCAGCATGGGTCAGAAAACACATTTGATGGAGCACAATTCCCATGACTCTGGAGCGTATATGGGGCTGCAAGTGGTGAAGACGGACTCCCCTGGCAGTAACGGCCACATCCACCACCACCATCAGGCCCACCAGCACAGGCCCAACTGTAATGGAGGCTCCCCCGCAGAGGGGGGCGGTCAGGCTGGCTCTCTCCAGCTGCTACAGTACCAGGGGGGCTATCCTGGGCTGGGTGCTGAGCATGAGGAGGTGGTGGGTCTAGAGCAACAAGGCAATGTGAATTCAGCTCAGGCTGGAGCCACTGAGAATGGAGCTGAGAATCTACTCAAGCCAGGAGACCACATCCAGGCCTGCGGGACAGGAAACGGAGAGGGAGCAGAGCACTACCTGCAACAGGCCTCGGATGGAGGTGGAGGAGGGAATGGAGGTGCTGGAGAAGGAGTAGTAATGCATAATGGTAACAACAATAGTGATGGCAGCAACCGCTCCCAGCAGCAACAGCAGCTGCAGCCCCTCCTCCAGGGCACCAGTATGGTCCAGGGACTCTACAACGCTGTCGGAGCCCACCAGGGCCTCGTTGGAGCGGCCAGTAATGGCGGAGCAGGAGGGACAGGCATGGAGATCAGCCTGGATCACTTTGACATCTCTTTTGGTAACCAGTTCTCTGACCTCATCAATGACTTCATCTCAGTGGATGGAAGTGGAACCACCATGTCAGCTGGTGGGGCCCTATATGCTCACCAGCTGGTCCAATCCCACAGTTCAGATAGTCAAAACACCGCCGGTGGGCCCCCTCAGCAAGGCCAGGAAGATGGAGGGGCCAGGAGCTCTGGCTACAGCCCCTCGGAGCTCTGCCTTCAGCCCTGCTGCAGCCCCCAGTCTCTGAGTGCTGGGGCTGGAGGAGGGGGAAACACCGGAGAGCCGGGCTCATTGTCCTACATGAATGTAGCAGAGGTGGTCTCTGCAGCTGTAGCCCAGGGGGCTCTGGGGATGCTTCAGGCCACAGGCCGGCTCTTCCTGGTCACTGACTACTCCCCGGAGTGGTCCTACCCTGAGGTGAGGGACAGGGCACTTTATTATTTTACAAACATTTGTCTATTTTTGGTTATGACATTTATTGCTGTGGTGTTAGGTCACAATAACTTTACTTTAACTAAAATCAAAGCTATGCTATAAAATGTATTCTAGTTGCATTTCCAGTTTTATTTGTTGAAATTATTTTTGAGATGTGAAATGCAACCATAGACTGCATATAGGAACCGCGTCATCACCCATTGGTTTGTGGAATACGGTTTTGAAGCTTTAAGTTTTGTACTTTGGCCACCACCATCTTGTTTTTTTAACTAGAAATTACCCGAGAATTTGGAGCAAAGTATAACCAAACTCTAAAAAAATGACATCTACTGCAAAAGAGTTTTTCCGTTGAATCGCCCAAAAGAATACATTGCTATTTATTTATTGACTGTAAATAGGACGACAATTTACTGAACCTTATGTTATATTGAAGAAGACTTGAAACCATCGATTGAGAACATAAACTCAGGAGTAAAAAGTTGACTACGGTCATAAATTAAGTGAGAGGTAGGGTCATTTTCTCCGTCTTTCTGCAACCATTGAAGTCACGCCTTGCTGGCTATTACAGATAAAGTGAGTTTCACATTGACTTCACTCTTTAGACCCAGAGGCTACTCCATGGTCCTAAGACTAGAATTTAACCCAGGAAATTTCAGTTATATGGCATGCACTGTTGAAACACTAACAAGGCGCTCCAAAGGGGAAATCCTTGATATTATTTTACATGAAGATAAAAACCGACAATCAGACTAGAAGTTATTCTCCTTTCTCTTTTTTCTCTAAGCTTGACACAAAATGACGCATACATCCTTATCTGTTCAGACATAAACATAAACCTGTCATGGAGATGAAAATATGTTTCTCTCATATATTTTAAGTAATAAAGCTGGTTGATTTTGGTGCCTCTCAGTCTGCGGCTATTCGTTAGACTCCATATATGGAATCTGGATTTAAGAGTTCATCTGTACACTGATTAAACTTCTCTTATTTAGGACGAAATCTTTGCTGGCCTTTGAAGTTGGTAGAATTGTACTGAAATATTTATACAAAAAAAGTATGTATTATAACTATGTTATAGATTCTATAATAAATCCCAATATGATAACTTGTGCTAAAAAAACTCCCTTCTTTCATTATTATAAGTAATGGAAAGACTTGTCAGTATTACAATTATGTGGTCAATAGTAATACCCTCTTCCAACCTCTAGAGGGCAGCAGAATTCTTTTATGTGTTTTAGAAAATGTGTGTATTGAAATTACGTTGGTTGTCCACATGATGGCAGCAGAGATCAGTTTCAGAATCGTTTTCTTTATCCTGATGTAATTCTTTACTTTGCACACCAGATGGCAGTGTAACAACACATAATGTAAGCAGGGGTACTTGGAATGAGCTCCCCATTGAAATCAGGACAACAGAAAGCTTACACATCTTCCGGCGCAGACTAAAAACTCATCTCTTTCGACTCCACTTCGAGCGATAGAATTACTAACAAAGAATGACTGACAAAGCACTTATATACTAATAAAGGACTGGCTTATCTAAAGCCAGTTGAGTAGCACTTGAAATGTTTTGGCTCTATGAAACCTGATGTACTTATATGATTCTGTTTTCTTCAAGTTTGTATCTTCTTGGTCGAATGCACTTATTGTAAGTCGCTTTGGACAAAAGCGTCAGCTAAATGCAATGTAATGTAATGTAATGCACTTGAAGCTGACTTGGCAGTTGTGTTAAGAGTTTGTTTAAAGCATTTTTCCTGTTTTTCAGGGTGGAGTTAAGGTGCTGATCACTGGGCCTTGGCAGGAGGCCAGCTCCAACTACACCTGCTTGTTTGACCAGATCTCAGTCCCCGCTTCTCTCATCCAACCAGGAGTTCTGCGCTGCTACTGCCCAGGTAAGAAACATCCGAGAAGAAAAGGGACGTTTATGAGGACATTTATCCATCACATTATTCATGTATTGATGAGTTGACTTAACTTGTGCCATTTCACATTTGTTACTTTTCTGCAATAGGCCAATTGCACTCTTCTAAAATACATTTTGGTTTAGTTTATGTTGTTGTTTTTTAGGGTAGGGTTTGCAGAGTTATGGTTTTTATTTCTCCGCACCAATCAATATTTGTGTATTTATCTATCATGTATATTATTAACTTTCCTTTACTAGTTTGAAGTAATAATCTGTAGGTTGAACATATGTATTATCTGGTCAGCAATATTATTTTATTTTCATTATGTTTTTTAACACATATATTTCTAAAGTAAGCAATTGCTTTTTTCAAATTGATGTCAATATTGTGATATTAAACTGAACATTCAAGTCAATCAACAAAAACAATGCAAGTTTAGCACAATGTTAAGCTGTTGCGTACTATTCGGAAAGTTACTGAATGTCTTTGAAACAGTCAAATCAGAATCAGAATCAGAATACCTTTATTAGTCCCACAGAGGGGACATTTGCATCGTTACAGAAGGAAAGACCACAGACAGCTTAATGTTACATATGTTAAAAAAAGTACTAAGTTATCATATAATAAAAAATATAATAAAAGTAAAAAAAAAATACTTTTCAGAATACAAATCCTGTAACAGTTCTTAGGATTTAGCAGCCAGGTATATATTACACAGTTATTAACCGCATTTATATATTGCACATATAGCACATATTGCACATAGTTGATTGGTATTTAGCAGCAAGGGGTGATATAGTCTGTGTTGTGGTGTGTGTAGGGGAGGGGGGGTCTACTAGGGGCTGTGCTGGTTGTACAGATACAAATATGTTTTACTTAAATATATAAAAGATGTCGCAGGTTAAGCTTGATGTGGCATTATGTGAGATGATACTATAATGTTACTGTCATTCTAATGTAGTCTAACGTATGGGATTCAACCCCCCAATTACGAAATGTGACCCTGTCAAATATGACCATATGATATTGATATTCTGTAAATGTTGAATGTACTAAATGTTCATTATCTTCTCCCTCTCCAGCTCACGACACGGGTCTGGTGACGCTACAGGTG
Organism: Notothenia coriiceps; assembly: GCF_000735185.1. Classification (NCBI taxonomy): domain Eukaryota; kingdom Metazoa; phylum Chordata; class Actinopteri; order Perciformes; family Nototheniidae; genus Notothenia; species Notothenia coriiceps. Next base: position 208,281 of record NW_011364164.1, on the reverse strand, counting down.
TCCGCCAGTAACCAGATCATCTCCAACTCGGTGGTGTTCGAGTACAAGGCCCGCGCTCTTCCTTCACTGCCTTCATCTCAGCACGACTGGCTCTCGCTGGATGGTAGGTCTCTGCTCAGTTTTACCTCCGCTTTGATTCCTTCCCCTGACTCTTTCTCTTGGTCTAGTTTACTTTGGTGTTTTCTCTAATCGTTACTTCTTTATGTAACTCCTGATTCTTCTATCTGGCTCTCCAAATCTCCTGTAGCCTCATTGATTTTGTTAATTATGATTAATGATCTGCTTGACCATCATGCTTTACAAATCCTCTCTCTGGCTTTGCCTAAATCCATTTTGTCACAGCCTAAACAGTCACATGCATTAGCTCTCCCTGGAGACAAACACGACTGCAGGATAATGGTGAATGCTTAGTATACTGAAAGAAGTGTCATTACACCTTTATCCATGTACATAGTAAATGCAACCAATTTATTTCATCCCATATAACATGTAATTGAACTCACACATTGCATGTTCCTTGTCTTTTTTAAATTTCAGATATTATGCTTGGGATGAATTATGGTTGGGATTAGTGTTGTAACATCTCATATTTCAGAAAGACAGGAGTACACAGCTAGAACAGTAACAAGCAGATAATGAGTTGAATGTAAAATATTGTGTCCTGCCATAAAACATGCTGATTCTTTGGTCCTCAGCCAAGCAGAATAAAGGTCATGGATAAATCCTTGGCTTTGGCTGCTTTGGCTGCTTCTACGCAGCATGTGTGGAGGTTGTGTTTGTGAGGTTAAGTAAGAACCTGTTATCAGATTTGTTGGAAAGCACTTTTTCTTTGTAGGGCTGGAAAATAGTCAAGTATTTTACATATGAATATTGAAAACGGTGGTGTTAAGATATGATCAAACCAAATTATTGTTTTGAAAATGCTGAAGAAAAATGCAATTAAAGACTAACTAATGATTTAATTGTATACGTTATACACATGTGAAAGCTTGATGTAATGCAGTGGAACGGTTGATTGGTAATAGTAGTAGTATCACACATGGGGCTTTGCATGGCATTGCTATATTTTTAGGTGTATTAGTATCTGAATAATAGTTGTATTAATATTGTGTTATTGTGTGCCTAGCCCAACTTGGTATAACCCAAGAGAAACTGATTTGAGAGTAACCTTTGCTTTGTTCGATGTTGTGTTGAAAATGTTTCGCTTTGAATTTGCAGTCTGTTGTCGAGATGCGCAACATTTTAAGCGTCATTTTTTGGTCGTATTTTTGTGAAATAAACTGTTATTGTTTCCTCTTGCTTTTGGTATAACCAGCCAATAGGAATGCTGATGTGTTTACAACAGTGCAAAGGAAAAGAAAAAATGTGGGCATTGGTTTCTATGAGTATTTGCAAATGTTTTAAAAATAATAAACGTGTTTTCTTATAGTAACAGAGCTTTAGAGATCAGCACTGTAGAGGTCTTCTAGATGTAATAACATATGCTGCAGGGTTGGCAAGTTTCCATTCTGTTTGAATTCAAATTGAGAATGTGAGTCAGAAGACCTACTCTGGGCATGTTCACCAGAATGTAATGAGTATGTAAGTCTGTGTGTGTGTGTGTGTGTGTGTGTGTGTGTGTGTGTGTGTGTGTGTGTGTGTGTGTGTGTGTGTGTGTGTGTGTGTGTGTGTGTGTGTGTGTGTGGTGCCGGAGAAGCATTGCTGCAGTGCTTGAGCATTGACAGGATAAAGTAGGGCACGGCGAAGCACAGGCTCACAGGACAGCTGCATTGCAGACGGCCCTTGAGGGAGTGGGAGTGAGTAATGGAGAGCTGGCGGCTCCCATACACGGCAGCACCAGTGGATCCCTCCGCCATTCATACCCTACTGCCTCACTGGCTCATTCACAGAACCAGTTAAGGAGGAGCTGACTGTCTCAGGGAAAACACAGCCCACCCAATAGGGTTACTTATATTAACCTCTTGCCTGCCACCACTGCTATTTTGTTTCATGGCAATCTGTGGTCTCTTATTTGAGGATGACCGTGACATTTGGAAATCCACAAATATCATTGACTGTATTGGATGTCTTTACATCCAAGATTTTGGCGGGATTTTAGCTTATTGTTTTTCTGTTGCACCCGGCTATCTCGCCACTGATTTATTTATAAAGAAAGACCGTTTATGGAGAAAAAAAGCATTTGCAGATTGTTCAAAACAGCAAAAAAGAATATGAAAATACATACATAACACTGAGATTGTATGCTTCTTTAATAGAATATGTATACATAAAATATGTTTGCTTTGTTTCATACATTTGTGTACAAATATATAACTCTGTTCAAAATTAATATGATATGGCACCATGTGAGTGTATGTGTGTGACAGAAAGATTAGCCATTGTAAATCGGAATTATTGTTGCTCTTTGTGTTAGTGCTCTGTTCCTGTGTGCCAATCACACATATGATGGATTGTTACTACAATAAATGAGTCCTCCTCTAGGGTCCTTCAGAGCTCAGGGTAGAAGCATGTGTGACCAGCAGCTTCAGGACAACCGCACTGTGATCAGTGACTCTGGTGCAGAGCGCTCTTTTTGGTTAAATAACAGATTATTTTTCTCGGAAAAGTATATGATGCGATCTGTTGGTCATTGTTTACCCCTTGCAATCGCAGATAAATGCATTTACCCTCGGTGATATCTAGACCATAACTCATTTCAGAAGTAGGGCAGGATGTAATCACTTGGACACAGTGGATCACATCGATAATGTCCACAGTCTGGAAGCACAGCAGGAGAAGAATGAAGTGCTCCACATCGAACGGAATAATGAAAGCAATTCATGTAGTTTCCCTCTTTTAAAAACACTATTCCTGTTCCCTAACGTGATTGTACAGTCTCTTGCTCTTAAACCCTCTCAGTCAGTCACCTGATTAACTATAGGCTGTTTACATTACGCGCCATACGTGCAATGTTTAGTCTGCGGTGTGCTGTAGAGCTTTGAGAGTTTTTTCTCCCATGGAAGACTCACTGTGCTATGATGTGCTAATGGCACAGCTGCCTGCCTGCCTTGATTTGTCATAATGCAGAGTGGGGGAAGGGGCGCTTTTCTCTGCAGCACTGCAGGTACGGAGCCATGGGCAAGACAGAAATAAGCTGTCGGAGCTGCAGAGCACTCATCGTGCGCCCCAATAAGTCCCTGAGCTCTGATCCCAGCACCCGATCCTGGAGGGGTTCGCTGCGAACTGCCAAAAAAGAGCCCCGCATAGCGGCATACCGACTGTTAGTGTTAAAGGGAGCGTATACAGCTCTGACTCCGAGTCTAAGTACACCGGCGTGACAAACAGCAGACCGTTTACACACAATGCAGGAGCGGAGGAGTGGGCGTGTTTGGGTAAACATGGTAAACTACCGCAAACACAACACGATTTACTGTCAGACGGCAGCTAGGCTGGGAGAAAGCGAATCCACTCGTGTTTTGAAAGATTGGACCGACTTTTCCGCGGTCTGGGAGACACTCCGCGCAGACGCACCAAAATAAGAGCAACACGCGTCGAGAGTAGATCTATTTGACAGTCAATGCTTGTTTATATTATCAAAACTGGGTAAATAAGCAATATTAATACGATAATGGCAAGCTTTTAGGAGAAGGAGCAGGGCTCAAGGAGGCAAACGGGAATTAGGGCGTCTGTTTACCGGCGGCACGTGCACACAACGTTTCCTAGCAGCGGTATTTGTCATTTTACCGCAGGCTGGGATAGCAGCGACTACTAGAAACACAAGGAAAGTGTGTGTGAGAGGAAAGAAGTGAAGAGAAGGAGGGGGCTATTAGAGGAAGAAGAGTAGTGAGTGGTCTTCCTCTCTCTCTCCTCACGTCGCTCTCTTCCCTCACTTTGTTCTATTGTTGACGAGTACTCTAGAGATTGATATTCAGTCTACACCAAGGATTATATTTTTACTGTTTCCTCCGTGTAACAGCATGCAGTAGCCTGACCGTCAGGCTGTGGGGGCAAAACTGCAGTTTGAGTGAAATACAGCTTTGGTTGGACTTCTTTGGGTCAGGATGCCTGTGAATGACACCTGCGTTTCCTAAAAGACAAAAGAGGCAGTGTTCTTTGGCTTTGAGGTGGACTCTACAAATGGAAAATAAGATAGAAGGTTAGAAGTGTTAAGTTTAACCTATGGATGTAGTGCTGTGCTGTGCTGTGTTTGTGTTGTGCTGTCTGTGCCTTCCTCGTGAAGAAGTTGAAGTTACACGTTTCTTCGAACATGCTTAGTTGTTTGTAAATGTATTCCATGTGTCTGTACGGTAGCGGAGTTTTACAGAAATACTCTTTTTAAGCTACATGCTTTCTTTAAGTGTTTCATGTGAGTCTGCCTCATTGCAGAGCAATAGTTGACGTTGATAGTAGCCAACTCCTGACTCACGACTCAACCCTTATTAAACACTCCTCAGGACTCCTTCAGAGACAAAGAAAACGTAGATTATGGTTCATTGCATTTTGATTAGCATAATAAGTTATACTTAGAGCTCTCGTGTGACTGTTTTTCCAAGTCTGCTAGTTTTGGCACAAATCCTCCTCCCGCATTTAGGAATGAATGACTCTTTGTAGACAGTTTTAGTCTGTTGGGTCTGTTGAACTATATGTCCGCAGTCTCTCAGGCTGGTGTCCTTAAACTACCAGATGCGAGTGCTGCTTCACGTGTTGTTCAAAGTGTGGTAGCGCATTAGAGTGCTGTCGCATCCCTAAGTGCTGCCCAGGTTATCGGGGCCAGCGAGTCGCAGCTGAAATATACATACTGTTATTTATTTGTTCAAAACACACATAGTTGATATTGCAATGAAGACCACTGTTATAAACAGCATTTGCTAATCAAACAGTAAATATAGTGTGGATTTAAAAGGTTCAGCAGTGAGTGCTGCCGCTGAGCGTTTCAGCACCACAGATCTGTGAACAGCAACTGCACTGTAACCCTGTTCAGTGTTCCAACTTTGCTCTGGTTGAGCGCTTTCCCTCACTACTTAAAGTAACAGCATTGCATATATACATGTATGTACCTGTTGCTCCTCTTTGAGCAACATAGTGTAACCTTTCAAAAAACTGTGAAAGACTCTATACACACCAAAGTTGAAAAGTCCTTCAGAATATATCTGAAAGAGGGTTTGTGAATCACCACAGTTATTTTGCATGCTCACACACAGTGGGTCTTAATACCCCTGTTTACGTGTGTGTGTGTGTGTGTGTGTGTGTGTGTGTGTGTGTGTGTGTGTGTGTGTGTGTGTGTGTGTGTGTGTGTGTGTGTGTGTGTGTGTGTGTGTGTGTGTGTGTGTGTGTGTGTGAGAGAGACCGTTATGACTTTAAACACTGACTATCTATCTAGGTGTATTGGTTCATGTATGATAGTACTGTAGTTGTTGTAGTTAAACATTAGCGATAGTAGTTGTGCTAGAAACAGCAGCTGCTACGTGGAAATGCTCACACATAAAGGTTGTGGCATGCCCTAGACAGAAGTTTTAAAGAGATAGTTAAAGAGGAAGAGTTGTTTAGAGAGAGAGCAACATTTCTGACTTCTTTTGTTGAATCCTGTTATAATATGTCCTTGTTTTACAGTAATTCAATGCTTCTCATTTTACCATAATAGAAACAAAAACAGTCACAGCTTGTCCATCTAATGTAATCCAGTATAGTAGTTCATGAAGCTAACAGTATCACATGTAGTTTGTGGTGCGTCTGTCAAATTGGTGTCAGTTAATGCCTTGGGGAATATTTAAATATATAGATTGTGGTTGGCATTAGGTTACATCATCGTATGCATCAAAATCTGTCTGTGCTGTGTTTTCATATAGACATCACATTGTCCACATTTGTGCTAACAGGCCCCAGTCTGCTCGTAAACTGTAGCACAAGGGGATCATTTCATGTTCTGTATTCTTAGCTAGTTGTGCAGTATATTAATAACTATCATCTAGGGAAACTACTTATTTTATGTTTTGTTGTAAGTAGTTTGTCTTAAGTGGGCCAGTCTGCTAATGGGCTTATTAAATCCAGATTCACTGTTCATGCTGTGCAGTTGTATCCCTCTGAGCTGTCATAAAACCCAATTAGATGAAATGGGGTAATACACCTGTCCTTATACTAAGCATACATTATGCCTTATTCAAGATAAAAGTGGTCTCTGTGTCTTTCCAATCATCATCCTGTCCACATATGGACATTTTAATTATCGTAAGAGTTTGATAAACCATAAATATGATTCCAGTTTGTGCCAAAAGACAGAAATATATTTTTGTTACATTGTTGAGAAAGATTTTGAGGAAATTGGGGGACAAGCATATAATCATGTGAATGCATTTAACTGTGTTGTCTTTCTATATATGGAGAGTTTTGGAGACATCCTGTCCCTGTGGTGTCGTATATCAGATTGATTCATCTTTGACATTATTTGTTCCACTCATCTGTCATTTGCACTCCTGCCTGTAGCTGACGTGTCAAGCAGTATATAGTTGTTTATGCAAATCAGAAGCTAATAATATTTACTCGTTACTGTATTGTCAATCTATAAAAAGATCAAACTACCCACCCTGCTTTCCAAGGCAAAAAGCCAATACTGTGTTACTCTCTTAGTGTGATGGGGGTTGACAGTAAGTCCCAATGGTGTTCATTCTTGGCATTTTACCCTTAATATGACACAATGTATCTATCCACCTTTCAGACTGCATTTATATTGACCTATATAGTTGGACAAATGCTAGTAGGTTAAGAGCTGCTTCACCATTATGGCAGACCAGAGAAGTATCATTCATGCATTGTGACCTTTTGTTTGCGGGCATTAAAATGCTGTTTGTGCTTGAGAATCAATTCTATGCGTGAACAATGGTGGGGCAGAATTATCTGGCAGGACATATTGCAAGTGGTCCACCTGTTGCTGTATTAATTCAGTAAAACCCTGCAATAGAGAAGAGATGATGCTTTCATCTTTTGGCTTAACTTTAAAATCAAATGAAAAATGTTGGCATCAAAGAAAAGTGTCTTGTGGTGTAATGACTTTGTTGTGTGCAACACCAGCTATAAGAAAGTGTTCCCACTGACACAACAATCCCCTTACAGAGAGAAATGAACAACGCTGTTGTTTCTCTGTAGAGAAGGCATTTTTCCTCCAGGTGATTCCATTGCCACCGTCCAAAGACATGTAGGTTTGGTGAATTGGAAGCTAAAAGTGTCTGGATGTGAAGATGAAGGACATTTTGAGTTTATCTGTTAGCCTGGATCGGATGGACAGATTGACGACCTTTCCAGGGTGTACCCCTCATCTCTCCCGCCCCCCACGACCCTGAACAGCATAAGCCATATAACAGATGGATGGATAGATAGCATCCTCAAATTGATTTGATGCCATAAGAACAAAAATATGTCTCTGGGGCATATACAATACCTTTTTTTTTTTAACTATTTAAACTCTTCTGTTATAGCTCTGCTAACAAGAATAAAAAGAAAAAATAACTAAAGATGGAAACCATTTCAACTCGTTACTCTATATATATATATATAAAGTTATGTCAGGCTTTAATCAACCGACAGCCGTGTGTTCCAGCTGCGAGGGCTGCTGCCAGATGGCCTGGCCCCTTCCCCTGCACGGTCACAAATACCAGCCCCTGTCAGTCAGCTCACACAGAGACTCAGAGGGTGGCTGGCCTCTGGTCTTTCTGCCGGGAAACATGTGGGGAGTTGCCTGGCTGCAGAGCGATAATGAGGTCCAGCACTATACTTGATTGGCATGAACACAACCAGAGGTTTAGAAGTGAGCATTAAAGATGTCCTCCCTCACTCTTTTAGAAGTTCACTATTTGAATAACCCTACTCCTGTCTCCTCAGCTCACTTCACCTTGTCCTTTTATTTCCTGCTGTCTTCCTCCTCTCTTCAGCCTTTTCTCCCTCCCTCTGTGCTCCTCAATGCTCAGCCCTGTCCTTCCTTCCACTATCCGTCTGTATATCAGCCTGTCTCATCAAGAGCTGCTGTCATGTCCTAGAGATGAGGCAAATCACGTGGGGCAGGGCTTTGACGTTGTTTGGGTTATGACCCAATGCAGCTTCCCTCAGTGTCCTTTCAGAGAAGCTAATATGAAGCAACAGCAGAGCCACACAGAGCAATCACCAGTTAGCGCAGAAAAAAAAAAAAAAGATATGCTATGGCTATAGTGCAGCACTCACTACTGATGTGTGACTTTCCCCGTGGTGCCCAGTTTCTTAATCTGTATGAAGGGTCCGGGTCACGGGCCAGTGTCTGGTGGGTCCATGATGACAACACTAGTCATTTATTAAAAATGAGCGCCGGTCTCAAGGCAAGCTACGCAATTATTCATTTGGGTTATATCGGTCATGAAAGTCCGAGACCTCTTGCCACAGAGTATTAGGTTTGAGCTTTTCCACAATATAGATGTGTAATGTTCCATTTTTAGCCAAGGCAACTGTCACCCTATTAAAAGACCTGAAGTGTGGTGTTTTCCCATCCTCTCCAGGCTTTCGTCCCAGAGGTGAGAGGTTTTCCTCTCACTTCAGATGGGAGACGAATTAGGTCATCTTTTAGCAGAACATTCACTGATATTTCACTAAGAAAATGTACTTTTATTGTCATGTGACAGACTGTACCGAAAAAAATACTTCTTAGCTTTTTTCATTCAAATAACATTTTTAGTGGTTACATTATTTTTCAGTATAAGTTTGCTTTGGTTCGGCACAATTTCTATAATACAATGTTTCATTTAAATGTATCTGAGTTGTATTAGTTGAAATGACAGAAAAGACAACTAGACGCTTTACAGTACAACCCACAACAGATATGAGGTAGATATACTTGTGAGAAAATGTATGGAACTTAAAAGTCAGTATAGTTTTTTGTTCAGGATTCTGAATTCTAACAATTTTCAATTGGTTAGTTAGCAAGGGTCAAAGTCCTGTAGGTGAATACATCACCAATAGGGGAAGATGTAAAATAAATCTCCACAAGCAACTAGACTTGACTTATCGGAGAAACTTTACTTTGCATTAAAAATACTATTTGTGTTATGACAGCTGTAAGTTTACACCCATCAGCTTTCATTAAAGTGTTTTCAATATATTTAGCGGTGGTCTGCTATGTCTTTACTGCTTTTTAAACAGCGCGTCTGCCCTAAATGTTCGAGTGACCACGTCTGCTGCCACTCACCGTCACAAGGGAGTAAACCGGAGAGTGGGAGGGCGTTCACATCGTCACAGTGTTGTTACAGTTCTGTGTGGCTGTTCGCTTTCCATGTCTCCTCCCTCTCCCCTCCCACTCGTCTCTTCCCCCATCCTCCCTCTGCAGTGGACGTGTATCGCATTTGGAGCAGCAGGCAGCAGGTGGAGATGACATCATCTGCACTGCAGCACACTGCAGCACTGGGTCTGAACAAAGACATGTCAGCCTACCGCTAACTATCCCCCTCCTCTCTCTCTCCCTGTCTCTCTCTTTCTCTCTCTCCATCTTGCCATCTACACCCCCCACCCCCATGTCAGCCAGAGGGAGAGGGAGAGCATAGCCTTGTACCAAGTCAGGTTGTTGTGCTGTGACCTATCTCAACCTTCTGACTCCCCTCCTGACACCAGCACTCAGGCTCTCAAATGTTCACCTCACCTGTTTACACAAGTCAAGATGGATCCCACATAGGACGAAGCACTAAAAGCGCTCCAAGCTTTTTTCCTTCTTGATAAGAGAGTGACGACTGATCTGACTGCAGACTCACGTAGACAGTCTACGGCACACACCAGGATTGAAGGCAGAAGCCTCGGTGTTGTCCACCCGGAGATTCACAGTGCAGCATGTTGTCACAGAAAGCACACATCTACCAGCTAGTGACATTATGTTTGTCTGTCCAATGATAGCAGTTACTTGACCTCTTTTACAGCGGCTTATAGGAGGTCTGACTGTGACATTAGCTCCCCATGGCGCAAATGTCACCAGGTCGTGCTGTGAAGGCTCCCCACTTAGAGTCATTAGGTCCTTACCTACGGCGTCAACACTGAGAAAAGAGAGTAGGCCAAGTACACAACAGAACAGCAAAGAAGATTTATGGACTCTATTTTTTCATTGTTTGCCTTTCTCTCTCCATTTTTTTTGCTTGAGTCCTTCCCCTCCCCTTCATCAATAAGCCAATAGCACGCAGGCAGACCATACACACACAGCCATGATCCTGTCGCCTAGTTACCGCTCGGCAGCAGGTTGCCACAGAAACGGCCTCATAGCGGCTAAATGGGGAATGCTAATGCAGTCTTCTATACTCCCTGCTGCAGTGGGCTCTCTGCGCCCATCCCATTCCACTGTGTGTGTGTGTGTGTGTGTGTGTGTGTGTGTGTGTGTGTGTGTGTGTGTGTGTGTGTGTGTGTGTGTGTGTGTGTGTGTGTGTGTGTGTGTGTGTGTGCGTGCGCGTGCGTGTGTGTGCGTGTGCATCGTGCGTGTGCATCGTGTGCGTGTGTTTAGGTGAGTGTTATTGGGGGTCTCTGTAAACCTTGGTGTCTTGTAATCTTAGATACACGTATTGCAACAGGTTCAACATTGCAGTATTTTTAAGTGTATGGACCTTTTACTATGACTTACTCAAAAACATTGAATTGTGAACAAATAGTACTTGGTGATGTCACACAGTCTGCCAAGTTTCATAGTTACACCCTGTCTGTTTCACTAATTGAAATACATTTAAGTCTTTTGAAGTCACTTGCTCTGTCCTCTCCTCCGAGGCATTTAATTAATAATATGTCCTCTATTTTGACAAGGCTGAGAACCTGAGCAGAAAACTGTACTGACTGACGAAGCGCACACAAAAGGAGTTGCCTTCTATGCAGCGTGTAAACACTTTAAACTTTTATGCACCTCCATCCATCTTAATGTAAAGAAAGGCTGGGTTTTCAAGGAGTCTGGATAGGTGATTGATTCTGTACTGTGAACTTCTCAGTCCTCCTACCGTACAGACTCATAGTACGGGGGTGGGATGGGAGTCTTGGCCACAATAGGCTATACTTAATCAGCTGGAGAGGGCCCTCAGCTGTACACTCCCTCCAGAGCGTGTCTGAAGCCCTTTGGGAAAGGGTGGACACATTTAACATGCCCCCACTCATTAGCCAATCATTCAACCTGTATTAGTGTGTCGGGGCTGTGTTTGATTGGTGAGGCAGGAGTTCTGTGATGGCAGCCATTAGCAGATGATTGATAGGCTCGAAAGGTTATTTTAGTAAAGCCAATGTTTTGATGAAGATAATGATTGATGCTATTGTTTTCACTCACACTCTGGGGAGATTAATAATGATTATAATGTTACAGCTGAAAGTAAGATATTAACTTGCCATCAGCTTTGCAGTATCTCAGAAAGAGGCTAATGCATTTGTTCCCTTAATGGTTGATTGTACGCCTCATGATGCTAAGCCCCAAGTCACTGCGACAGTCTTAGTGCTGCTCAGAGCAACATATTTGGTGCAGCTTGTGGTGCATACTGTGTGATCATTTGTCTTGTCAGGACACAGTGTTGTTTGTGCTGGTAATAGCAAAGACAGCCATTTTTTTCTGCACACTGGATGCTGACGTGTTCTTCTCCTGTGTCCCACTGTTTGCCTAGATAACCAGTTCAGAATGTCTATCCTGGAGCGCTTGGAGCAGATGGAGAGGAGGATGGCGGAGATGGCCAGCCACCAGCAGTCGAGCAGTGCAGGGAGCGGCGGAGCTGGGGGAGGAACAGGGGGAGGGGGAGGAGGAGGAGGAGGGGGAGGAGGAGGTGGAAGCAACAACAACAACAGCCAGTCACAGGTAAAATGCCACATGACGTTACTCATGTGTTGTGAAAAAATGTGACATCACTCAGGAAGCATATTGAGTTTTTGTCATAACAAAAGTACTGTAAAACAACATGTACATTATGATGTGATTGAGGCGTATACAACTAACAACAATGATTTGCTCTCTTGTTTATGTTAGTGTTTATCCGCTCAGACGCAGGCCAGCAGCTCCTTTGAGAGCCGTGTGGTGGTGGTCTGTGAGAAGATGATGAGCAGAGCTTGCTGGGCCAAGTCCAAACATTTGATCCACTCCAAGACCTTCAGAGGCATGACGCTCCTTCACCTGGCTGCAGGCCAAGGCTACGCCACCCTCATCCAGACACTCATCAAGTGGCGGTGAGAACAAAATACTCTGCCTAATGGCACTTTGGTTTGTAATTGGTGTGCACCACACTAAATAGCAGCACGATACTAATTGTTTTCTCTCTTCCTTCCAGCACTAAACATGCTGATAGTATTGATTTGGAGTTAGAAGTGGACCCTCTCAATGTAGATCACTTCTCCTGCACACCCCTGGTAAGAGAGCTGAAGTTAATACTTTTAGAGCGGAACATCCCAGTTTATGTGATGCGCAACCTGCAGTTGGTGTAGATTTGTTACAATCTGGTGTAATGAAACCCTTTAACCCTGTTTTCCTTTGCCACTTTCTCTTATTTGTCTGTTTTCCCTCCAGATGTGGGCCTGTGCACTGGGTCACCTGGAGGCAGCAGTGGTCCTGTATAAATGGGACAGACGTGCCCTAGCTATCCCAGATTCTCTGGGTCGCTTACCCCTCTCAATCGCCCGATCTCGTGGCCATACCAAATTGGCTGAATGTTTGGAGCAGCTACAAAGGGAAGAGCAGCAGTCACCAGCCCCTCTACCACCCACACCTCGCATGTCTTTCTCTCCCGCCCCCGAAGCCCCCACCACAGACAGCTGGATGGTCAGCTGGGCAAACAACAGTGGAGTGGCACCTAGCGGCAAGAAAGGGTGTCCTGCCACAACAACAACAACAGCATCCAGCGCCACAAGCCTCAATCCAGGCCAGTACAGTGCTCTCTGTCTCTTACTGTACACTAGTTAAGCCGATTACCTTATATAAGTCACTGACTGGGAAATCCCTTACTTTGTTAGTGTGTTATGTAACTAATTTCTACGACTATTGTGTTTTTTGCAGACTTGAGAAGACCAAGGTCAGAGCCCTCCAACTACTACAGCAGCGAGTGCCAAAGAGACCTCCCGCAAGCTAAAAAGCATAAACCCAACCCAGAACTGTTTCAGAATCGGCCTGACAAGGCCATGTCTGTTCCTCTGAGCCTGGAGCAGCAACAGCTCCACAAGCTGTCCTCTAGCCCGAAGAGCCTGTCGTCAGAGGGCCTTAGCTCAGAAAAGGGCCTGTCTACAGGAGGCAGCACAGGGACAACCAGATGGACCTCCAGAGAGAGTTTCTCCAGCAGCGGCATGGGGAGGAAGGCGTCGGGGGTCAGTGGAGGCAGCAGCCTGGGGAAGGAGAAGCTGGTCAACCGGTTGCGTCAGCGGGAACAGCTAGGCATGCTGGTGATGGCTGACAGAGAAATGGCTGATGCAGAACTGTTATCCTATCGGGAAGATCTGGAGAACCAGGACTGTCTCACACAGATGGATGACCTGCAGGTGAGAACAAGCATCTGTCCGCCAAATGTGTGGAACTTGTTTCTAGTATAGCTGCAGATAAAAGGTTCAGATAATGTGGGCAACATTTATTTTGCAATTATTTTACTTCTAACTAATTTCACTTTTAAACTATTACAATCTGCAGTATGGTTATTTTAGTGGCAATTCTAGATTTTAATTGGACTCAACCGCACTACGCCTCCTATTTAATGTCCATCTTCTGCAATGGGTAGGCGGCATGCACCAGGCCAACATGGCACTCTGTCGATGACCATCACTGCATAATAAACTCTCTATTGATCCACTTCCATAGCCAAGGGATTCTTAAAGCCATCCATCTAAGTCTAACTACTCCTCCAACAGATGAAGTGCTGGATTAGGAATTCCAGCCTCCAACAGAATCACTCATCTTTATTCTAGCCCATTTGCATTAAATCTAAGATTTTAGACACATGGCCAAACTATTATACCTGCCTACAGTGGGCACATGTACAGTCATTAAATTGACAAAGTGGGTCCTATCCTCATTCATCTTCGTCTGTCCCAACAAAACAGGCCAATATGATGACTCTGGCAGAGCACATCATTGAAGCAACGCCAGAGAGAATCAAAAGGGAGAACTTCACCGCAGTGGACTCTGTGCCCTTAGACACGTCAGGGGTCACCAACACCATGAACTGGCTGGCTAACTACCTTGGAGACGTAGAACAGTTGCCAAGCATCCTACACCTGAGGTAAGGAGCACGGTGGGCCAGGGAATCGCAGATATACATATTGCATTGCCAGTGTGTGGGTGTGTACAGTATGTGTGTCCTCCTCACTGCATTCATCCTTGTTTCTATGGTTGTTATATTCTATTATATGGTTGTTATACCTGTTATTGTCCAACAAATGGGTGGACAGTCATAAAGAACAACATGAATAAGTCATTTATTTATGCATTGCGCTGCCAAGTCAGAGTAAAACTGAATTTTGGTGTACGGTATGTGCTGTTAAACATATTATTTATATTTAGCATTATACCACAACAAACCAGTGGGGTGGCAATTTGGGTGTTTTCTTTGATTGAGGTTACTGTGGCTCAGGATTGCATATATGTCAGTGTTTGGATTATAAACTAATAATAAAAACATTTTATAATCAGTTGTTAACCTGCTTTATCTGGCTGGTTCTTAATTCTTACCTTGCACTCATCAATACTGTAGTAATACAACAATATGCACAAGTTAGATATACAAGTTGATCATAAGGTTCGGGTTTAGTTTAAGCTTGCTAATCACTGCCTGCTTCATTCCTACACTTAACAGGAAGAAGAAGGAGTCTAAAATACAATAACATTTATCCTTTTCTGTCCGTAGATCTCTGTATAATGAACCCCTGACCCCATCGTCCAACCCCAGCCTCAGTCCTGGGGGGTCTCCACTGAGAGAGGGGCCCCTGGAAAGGTCTACTCTCCCCTCCCCTGCTGACTGGAGTGAGTTCATCAACGCCTCCAACAGCAAGGTGGAGCGAGACCTGGCCCAGCTGACTCTGTCTGACCCCGAGCAGAGAGAGCTGTACGAGGCCGCCCGCCTAGTCCAAACTGCCTTCCGCAAGTACAAGGTACAGGCCCGGCGCTCAGCTGCCATATGCTGTGTGTACAGCAGCCCGCAGTGACAGGGCTGCACTGTTAGGAGTGGTATTATTAGATGATTTTGTGTTTGTTTATTTGAGAGATGTACAAGGGTTTTGTTTGGTCCCAAGCCGTAAAGCTCTGATTTCTGCAGTAAAGTTCAGGGTTGTGAGACGGTTCATTCGTCTGGGAATGTACTGTTTGCTCAATTTTATTCACATTTTCCTTCCTCTACCTCTGTCTCATTCTCTGTTCCTCTGCTCACATACACATTACAACATGAACAGAAATGTATCCGAATATGTCCCTGTGGTTTCAGCATGGGAAGGTGCCTTGAGCAGAGCATGGCCTTGCTTAGAGGAACGACTGCACTGTCCCCCTTTATCCCCGCTCCAATTAGACATAATTAAGCTTATGTTCTTCTCCTCTCGCTTTCTCTCTCTCTCTCCCTCTCTTAGTTAGGTGTATGGAGCCTGCTACTGCCTGTTTCAAACTAGCTCTCCACACACCAGTCCTCTCCCCCTGCCCGATCCCATTCCTCAACTCGCTCCCTGCCCCCCGGCTACTTTTAATGAGTTTTCATATGACAAACTGTTCGCTGTCATTTGCAGTCATCTGTTATGCCTGTCTAGCAGCTGATTCTGAGGTGGACCGTTGCCTCCGGGTCGCCTGACAGTTCACCTCCTCCCCCCCGCTGCTCATGTGGGGGGCAGTTCACCGGGGGTGGACTCGTGCCATGGTGGCATTCACTTGCCTCTACCGGGAGACCCAAAGGGAGACTTAACAGAGCCACCAATATCCTTTGTGGCAAATGCAGGTGCAATTGTGACCTCTGACCTGTCCTACTTTACTCTCCTACAGGGGCGGCCGCTCCGAGAGCAACAGGAAGTAGCTTCTGCTGTCATTCAACGTTGTTACAAGAAATACAAACAGGTAGGCACCTCCAAAGCATTGAGGTGTTCCTGATATGGTAATACGTGGTTTTGTTTACAGGTTTGAATGTAATTAGTCTATATGATAGTCTTTTGGGAGGAAGATAACAACATGAGTTAACTATCTGAAGCCTCCTAAATACATTTAATTAAACTTTTTATCATTTTTAAACTCAACAGACTTTTTGAGTATAGAGTATTTTAGTGCATCACTCACAATATTTCCTTTTTTCTGTTTGCAAGCTAACATGGATAGCCTTGAAGGTAACTTTTTTTCACTACAAGCAGCTGAATTAATTGCCAAACATTAGGTTGTGTTATTTGACTACAGTTTGAACTTCGTAGCACTATGGCACTCAGCAAAGCTTGACACGCTGTTCTTTCTCGTTGGCAGTATGCACTTTATAAGAAGATGACGCAGGCCGCCATCCTTATCCAGAGTAAATTCCGCAGCTACCACGAGCAGAAGAAGTTCCAGCAGAGCAGGAAGGCTGCTGTGCTCATTCAGCAATACTACCGCAGCTATAAGGAGTTTGGCAGGCTGAAGCCCCACCACCGCGGGGCGGCTGCTGCCCTGGTGCAGCACAAACTGAGGTAGACACATCCTATAAGCCAGAAACTGAAATACTAAAGAAACTACTACATTTTATTAAAGGTCCCTTATTATACTAATTTTCAACAATATATTATAGGTCTCAGATGTATACAAAACATGTCTCTGAAGTGTTTGGCTCCAAACACCAAACAGATCATTGCAGCATCCCATAATCCCCTCTGTTTCAGCCCTGCTTCAAAAGTGCTGATTCTCTGTCTGTTACTTTAGATGAAAATAAGGAGCCCCTCCCCACGCCCCNAACATCCCGATAGCAATGAATATCTGAAGTGCTTTGACAGTAAAGGTCATCTGTGGAAGCCGTGGTACTGTAAAAAGCACGACCAATCATCTGAGCCGGCCCGGGTAAAATAACTAGATGGCCTACCTGCCTGTCAGCCTTCCATCTGTGCACAAACTTATCTCGTGCCCTCATTGGTCATGTGCGCGTTCGTGTGTGTTGGAGGAGGGGCTCTGTAAGGAAGT
>NW_011364164.1:164930-191151 GCF_000735185.1 Notothenia coriiceps | reverse complement strand
GTTGGTGATTGGCTAATGGTTACACAAGCCATCGTTATGACACCATAAAGTGGCCAAAATCTGATCAACTCATTTTCAGACAGGTTTTTATAGAAATGGATCAGGACAAAAAGAGAGGGGGTCTTTGTTCATCATATAAAGCTTGTTTATGTATAAAAGACGTGAAAAGCGGATTTTGCATAATAGGTGACCTTTAAGTAGTTTATTGACAAGCACCAAGGTTCACAAAATCTTTTCACATTTTCACTGAAAGATGAAAGTTGCCTCTATGTCAAAATAACAAAGTGATGTTCCTTCTGGTGTTTCACAGAGGTAGTCTGCTCACAAAGAGGCAGGATCAGGCTGCCAGGAAGATCATGAGGTTCCTACGTCGCTGCCGCCACAGGTAGACCCCGACACTGACTCTCACACATCCTAACCTACTAATATTTACATATTTTACACACAAAACTTTCCATAGGCTAGATAAATCAGCACATTCATATTTCCTGCACGGTTTGGTTTATGGTCTAAAAGAATACAATCACATTGAGCTAATCAGTAAGACACAGTAGAAACTACCACTAGTTCCATAATCTTGTCCATCTCTTTACTCTTCTCTTTACACTGTGTTGTGTGTGTTTGATTTAGTTTGTGTCGGACAAATTAGGTGGTTAGAAAATGTCTTGAACACCTAAGCTCCACCCCTCCCCTCACTGTATTTGGCCCCCACCTGTTCTCGCCCCCTCCCTCACAGTGCCTACTGTGTGCTAATAGCTGTCTGGTATTGTTTTGCTGTTTATGCCAAGCCCCTTGATGGACCATAGACTGTTCAAGCGGGTGAGTGCAGCCTCAGCAACTCAGTTCGTGCCTCTTCCACTTCCTCTTTCTCTCTCTTTCTCTTTCTGTTATTCTGTACGCCTCTTATCTCCCTTTCTGTCTCTCACTCTTTAATAACACAATTATCTCCTCCTGAGGTCTCGGCCTTCGCATTCTCTCCTTCCTTCCCTCAGTCTCATTTTCTCTTTTGCTCTTTTCCTCCCATCCCTCCACCCACCTTTCCTCCTTCTCCATCACTGTTGCTTGATGCCTGCTTGCATGAAGGCTGCCGACTGGAGCCACAGGTGGACTGACAAGCTCAGATTTCAGATCTCGAAAAACTAACAAAATGCTTATGAATGACAATATCACTGCAACACTTAACAGGCACTTCTCTGACTCTCTTTATCTCTGTCTTTCTCTCCTTGGGAATTACTTTTTGTTCTTATTGTTTTGTGTTTTTATTTCAGCTTTGTGTGGTTATGCAGATAGCCAGTTTGAGAAAATGGGAAGCTTTTTTTCAGTCATGTTTTATTCTGCTGCATGACGAGTGGTGACAACTATGAGCCTTGCTCTTCTACCTTTAGGCATGCTATGGGCCTGCTGTTTCTCAACTGGTTGTCTGTCTGTCTGACTGGCTGTGTGTCCTGTTTCTAGCCACTCGACAGACTGAGAGGGGGGTGTCCCCTCCGATTTCCTTTTGCTAAAACTTGGTCGAACTGTTGAATGTGTAATGTCCACTGGTTTATCAAAACAGAACCGATACATTCATATAAAATAAAAGGTACACCTGAATGGGAGAACAAAAATGATATGTGTACGTTTGAACAGTTCCATTTTTCACAAACCTTTACGCCTTGCTACATGCATATTTCATGTCTTTACCCTTTACCATAAATACTGTACACGGTCCTAAAATAGGGCATCATGCTTTTAGAGCAGGGGAGATTGTTATTGTAACCACCTCTACACTTCCAAAGGGTGTCTGCTGTTCTGTGATATAGGTTAGGAAGCTGTGATAGCATATAGGTCACAGAACAAAAACAAACAATAGGTTCCTCCACCCTTTGGGACTACAACACAGGGATGTAATGGATTCATACCTCCAGGGAGTTCTCCTGCTCAGTTTGAGAGGATGTGGCTCACACACTCACTCACACATACACACCGGATCTAAGTAGTCTGCCTCTCTTCAATACATAAATGTTGCAGAAGTTATCTTCCGCTAAGAATAAGTGTTGGGCTAAATCCATTACATGACAGCAGTTGATGTGTTAAAGTCAAATGCTAGGGTAAAGAGTTCTCTGTGAACTACAGGCTGACCTCTTTTTGCACACACACTGGAGACACAAGTCTCTTCTATGAACCCACACACACTGCTGGTGCTATTCTTTTGTGAACTGCCAGACAATGCATTCATAAATAGTTGAATTGTGATTTGCTTTTCCCTCCTAAAAACAGAGCAATTCTTCTCAGCCTCTCTCTGTTTGTTTGACAATTATCTGAGTTATCTTAGTCGTTTTTATGTGAAATTGTCATTGACGTAGATGTTAAATACTAATTATTATGTGCTCTTCAATACTGACGAAATAGATTTAAACTGAAAGACAGGTTCACATTATATTATATTCTTTGTATAACTGAACAGTACCTCATGCTGAAGTTTGAGAATAAAAGTGTTCCAGGTCGCTGAAAAGTGTCACTTTAAAACCTGTAACAATGACTAGAATAATAACTGTAATTAAAATAATGATGATATCATTACCATATTGTGTTAGAAAGGACCCTTCGCAATTAAATGCATTTCATGACAAGAATGAATGTATTTCTTCCGTCACATAAGCATTTCATCCTGAATGTAATTCTTTAGATTAACATGGTAATGATTGTGTAATTGTGCTGTAATTATCCTCTTTTGTTCGTTCCTAAGTGCAAGTTCAATTCAACCCTGACCAACGTTTTCTTTCACAGAGCAGCCGCAGTTCCTGAGGATCTGGGCTGACTTGATTTAGTTCTGATTGTTCTGGCTGAACAGTGTGATACTGTTGCTGCTTGTCACTCGAGTCGTGGATGTTGTATTCATGGACGCTTGTCTCTCTCTGTGTTCCAGGGTGAAAGAATTGAAAAGGGCCAGGGAACATGAGACCCCTCAGAAGAGCCCCCTCACCATTTGACATCACTCTCCTGTCTCCTCTTTTCTGTTTTTGTTTGTACCCGAGACATTTTACAAGAAAAATGGAAAAAAAAACATCAATGCAAGCACTGCAATTATTACTACTACTGCAGTGTTACCGGTTCAACTTCTAATATGTACAACAGCATTTTTTCACATATCTATTCTTTCCACTGACTTGGTTTTTGACGGAGAGTGGCAACTTCTACGGGATTATAAACTAAAAGGGTCGGGGTGGGGGGTGCAAAACATTTGCTTCATGGCATTTTTTGCACTTTTTCATGGATTGCTTTGTCTTTTTCGAATATATGGAGAGGTTTTGGACGATGAAGGAAGCAGGACATGCGTGCGGAGGTCTGTCAAACGCGAGGACCTCAAGAGACGTAAATTAAGACTGCTGCAGAGGATCTCAGAGGATAGTGAGACCACGCAGAAACACTCTGGGCTCTTATTGTGTTTCATAATTTTTTAAGTGACCAATCAATTCATTTGAAGAAGGATTTTTTTTAACCAAATACATTGGTCACCCACACTCCCACTTCTTTCCACTGCTGTAGATGAAATGATATTCAATTTAGCTCAACAACTCCTGCTGTCCCACTGTGCTCTACCCCACCAGTCTGCCCGCACGGGTGGAGCTACAAATGAATGTAGTCCGGGGTTTAACCATTACGAAGCAGATGGGTGATAAAATATTTCTCTTTTGCCATTTCTTAAAGAAACCCTATGCTTTATCGTATATATTGTCACTTTATTACTTGAATTTGTTCCATACTGTCCAATGTATTTGTTCCATCATGTCCAATGTATTGGTGATCTGTATCCTCAGACTCTATGTTGTTGAATCCTACCAAGAAAAGATGCATGACTTCTTGGCAAGAAAAGTCTTTGCTTGTGTGATTATGGTCTAGTCTTTCAGCCTAACCTCTGATGTTCTCTTTTGTTTCCATCTTCTCCCTCATGATTTCGATCATATCAGTATTGAAGCTATCCCTGTATTGTCCTGTTTCTTTTTATTTGTTGATTGATCCTCTGAAACCTAACAAGAGAAAAGAACTTGCCTATTTTGTGTTGTAATGGTTATGGTCATGCAGGTTATTAATGTTCTTTTTAAATGAACTTCAGAGCCTGCGAAGGCTGTTGAGGGGAAGATCACATACATTGCCTTGACGTCTTAGAGATTCTTTGAGGGGTCCCTAAGCTTGTCCCAAAATAGGGGTTTGACAAATCCATATTTTTGACAATTGAGCGATTTCTGTATATAAAGAAGGCTGAAAGTACGTAGGAAAAAACATTTACCCGAAGGGGATTGTATTTTAGAAATATATTATTTTATTCATTAAAAATGGGTCAAAAACAGGTACGAGACAAAAACAGAATATTTGTATAGTTTTGTTTGAATGCCTAAGAAGTATGGTTGTATTGTTTGTAAATAGTGTAAATACCTGGGATAAAAATGAGCTATGTGCATGAAAAGTATGAACAGAGTCAAAAGGGAAAAAACAACAAAAGCAGTAGTGGCTATGCTCTGTAAAATTAAACTATTTCACTATTAGAGTATTTTATTTTATTTTGATTGTTCTTGAGAAGAACATTTCTGCTAAAGCATGATATTATTGCAATATAAAAAAACTACAAAAAAATGTATTTAGAGTTAGGAGAAGTCTGCAAAATGATCTTAAAACAAGTATGGTTATGTTTACATTTCTTTTGTTTTGTTTTGGGCTACCAAGAATCTTTTGCCAATGGTGCCGAGGTATGGGAATGCTATATAGCTTAAGAAGAGAATTAAGTTAATTTTTGCAGAACAGATAATCATACAGTGAAATACACACTAGCACTGAAGACCATGAGATCACAAGTGGTCGAGGATCACTCGAACAATAAGGTACACAGTTTGCAGAGGGAGTCATATTCAAGCAGAACGCATTGAAGTCTCTCATGTCTCCACTTTTCACACTGATAACTGAAGCATTTGACCATCACTGAGTGCACCATAGCAGAGTTTGAGTTACATTTTTGTTGTCATTAAAAATGGAATGTGTTACTGAGGTATCTTGCCTGATCTGAAAGAATGGCAGCCTTGCCCATGGTGTTTCTACAAATCAAAATCATGTTATCCCTATTTCTTTAATTAAACTCTTCAAATGTACACTTTGCTGCAGCAAGCATTGATGTACTACTTATTGGCTGATCCCTGTAATAAACTGATGACCGGATATATATATACTACAATATGTCTTAATACAAAAACACCTTGATACAGGCTGCCATGCTCTTAACAGATCTTACTATTCTATGTCACAAAGATGTCTACCTGATGAACATGTTTAGCATTCTATACATGACTGGGTTTCTTTGTCAAGCAGCTGAAAATACAAAACGAACTGTTCCGACAGTAAAAGGTGCTAAACCGATTCTATCTGAAAGGACAGCACTAAAAGTTGTCACTGCCTCGATGCGGGGTCAATGAGCCAAAATGACTGTAGTAACCAATGTGTAAAACAGTGCCATTTATAGTTATGAGGCATACGATGTGTCTTGTACATTGGATTAGGTATATATTTGATTGGGCTGTAGGAACAATCTGAGAGAAACATGAGCTGCTGGTTTAGAGGTGCCTGTTGGTTGCTGCCTATTATATATTCCTACCAGAACTACCAGAAAGTGTATTCTGTATCAAAGTAATGACATTTGATTATTCAGCCAAGTGCCACTGAAAAACTTGATTTTTTTCATTGAAGTATTGTCATGTTTGTTTAATAATCATTAGGGATTTGTTTCATTGACTGACTGGTTGTTTTTATTGTTTTTCACACACTGGTATGTCAACTTTATTTCCCGAGTGTTAATGTAGAAAGTGCCTATTCATATCCTGATCACACAAACCCAGTGTCAGAATGCATACAATGTACCTGAAGTTGAGAGAATGTGAGAACATGGTCACCCACAGAAAGTGCTGTATCCTCTACATGAACACACACACCATCACCATCACCTTACACTCACCAAAGCCACAATATGATACTCCCACAGCACTCCAGCTTGTCAACATGCTACGCTTTATTTTCATTTGTATGCCTTGTTTTCTGTTTTCTAACGGGACAGCTTGTTAAATCATACTTAGAAGTGCCACTACTGGGGTTTGTTGCCTTGCATTCATCCTCCTGGTCCGTGGTAAGAATGCATAGCCAATGCAATGTCGTGGCAAAAAAGAGAAGGGATTTATTATGCTTGCATGGGTAAAATAGTTAACTGGGTGACCGAACTGCACCTAAAGCATGCTTATTTTCCTAGAATCTGTAGTCAGATAGACTTGTTAAAAGACTTACTGTTCTGTAAAACGATGACCGTTGGTTTGACGTGTCACAGAACTCAGAAAGACAGAGGGCATGTGACTGGAGGGCTGAAGGGAAACTCACAAATGAGCCAGTGATCAACACTCAGTAGCTACTGAGGTTTTCATAGCAAAGCATGAGGACAGGATTGTTTTTACACCAAGCTCTAACTTTTTAGACTCTTTTCTTTACTTTTTTGATTCTTTTAGATTTGATCAGTGTTCTCCCAACTTCAAATAGGACAAATGGACATGATTGGAGACCATTTGGACAGTATGTATAGCTAGTTTTAACTAAGTGACACACGGTACACACGGACACATGCACAAGACACAGCACACATGCAGACATGTCAAGGTGTCTGTTTCATTTGTTCGCTGAGCGGCATCGCTCTTCTCCAGCCTGAGGGACTGGTTCACCTCCCTTCTGTATTTTACTCAGGGTGCAAAATGGGGAGGAGGAAGCAGAGCAGGAAACATGATTCACAGCAGAGGCAGCTGAAATAGACAAATTAAAAACGTTGTGCTTTCTTGTAAAGGCAGACACTTAAGTCTTTAAAATGAATGAATATCAAATAATCCATATCCTCTCAGTAACTATGAACATTGCAGACACTGGAGTAGCCCTTGAATAAAGTCCCGATATATATATATATAGCTCATTAAGATAAATGATTTGGCTTTCTTCTAGAGAGGTCTGTCAAATCATTGAAACATTTCGGCCAGTTCTTTAGGCCTTTAATTTATCTAGATGACAGAGTGTGTAGAGGGTATTTAAGATTAAGAGATATATGAAAAGTTCACCTGCAAATCTTGTTTTTACTGCCATTTATGAATGGGATGACAGGTTAGCTGACTCTTCATATTTAACATTAGCAATTTTCAAGACGTTCTGTGAATTGACCTGGGAATCTGCCTTTCCTCCTCTTCTTTTTCCCGAGCGCCCAAACCAGAGAAAGGTAGGCACATCAGGACAACAGAACAGAAACGGTTTTACAACATATTCCACTTGTGGACACAGAGCAATAAAGAACTATTTTGTGGAGACCTATAGACCTAGTGAAGTTTAAAATGATTGGACACATGTAGTCGACTTTCTCTTATGCAAATGCCAGTATTGCAAGACAAGCATTCAGTAGTTTATGGACAGCAATTATATGGCACCCTTTACCGATCTGCACGTTTTCATCAATTCCAAACCGAGAAGAAGAAAAAAAGACCCTGCTTTGATAGAAAGTTACGGGTCCTCGACACTTTGCATGTGAACTAGTGTTAGATCTATTTTCCTCTCCTCTATAGCTGTCTTTCTCTCTGTCTTTCCCTGTTATGTGACCCAATTTTTCTCTGCTCCCGACCCCTACCCTTCAAGGTTTCATCTCCTCTCGGTTCTCCTAATGTGTTTTGTTTTCCTCCTTTTTCTTCCTCCTTCTCTTGTTTGTAAGTTTTATTTTTGTAATTGTGCATGTACAAGCGTCACTGACTCGATGGATATGTTTAAAAAAAAAGAAGAGATTTCAGCTGCTGAAGCCATGCAAAACGTTTTTGAATTGCCCTTAAAATATGGACGATGTTTTCTGAATGCTTTATATTCTTTCTGCTGTAAAATAATAAAAAAATGAAAAAATGAAGAAAACTCCTGAACCAAGTTTGCTCCGTCTTTTTGTTTCTTCTTTCACTTTAAGAAAGCAATCATTTGTTCTTCTACAAATGACTTTTCTTCAACACTTTGTATCAAGAAAAGACGATTAGACAGTATTTATAATATAGTTTTTATTTATATTTAACATCCAGTGCTGTACAACCCAAAGCTTTCACATTTAAAATACATTTGGTCATATATCAGACAAGGGTATTTTAATAAATACTTGTACACAAATATAGTTTTACACAATATGAACATAGTCTCCATGAAACATCTTAAAGACCCCACTCAACATGTCTCAATCATACCTATGGTATTGTTATTTTTCTCACATATTGACAGCTCTTATGAGGATGTGTATTTACATTACCTGGGCATGCATATGTGCTCATACAGTTCAAATGCATGCATGATGTTTTTTTTATTTTGATGGATTTAATAAAGTGAGTGCTAGATTGTGATGTTTTGTTTGAGTGCAAGCCCTGTCTCTTGTGTTTAGCTTGAATGCCTGTTGACGGTTTTAGACGCAGTACTTCCAGAAACACTCAGCGGTCCCTCCTCTCTTCCTGAACTGCTTCCGGATGCCCAGCACACGGCTGAAAGGATTTAGGAGACTTTGTTTCTCCAGTAGGACCTAAGAGACGGTATAAAGTAGTTTTAGTGAAAACATTTGTATTTACTTTGCTGTTTCAGGGATAAGACTGTTTTTTAGAAAGCTCACCTCTCTTTTAATCCCTCTGGGAAGCAGACCTGTTCTGACGCCTCAGAGAAGAAGAAAAAACATGAGGTTATTCTGATGTTTGAGATAGTTGTTGCTTTAGACATGTGTCTGTGCATGTCAGGTTTGTGAGGTAGTGGCAGAGTAGATGACCTCCAACCGCCTGGCTAGGTATCCAACCATAGAACTATATGATAAAGCTGAGATGAATTCAAAGTTGTAGCACAATGATTTTGCAAAAAGAAAGTGGGTGATTTTTCCTGGATAAAACAATTACCTGCATGTTAATATAAGAAACAGTGTGTGTCTTTGTGTTTCTTACCATCTCTGTTAAACTCCCCAGATATCAGAGTGGAATATCTGAGACCATCCTGAGAAGGGAAGTTCTGCTCGGAGAGAGACAGATCATCCAGAGCACCGACTCCGTCTTCCACTGACACTGAAGAGAACCGAACAACCACATAAAGTTGGAAGACATTTTCTTTTTGTCGTTTTTGAAATATTTAACATTGATTTTCACATTGGTGTTGATATATTCGACAGCAATTCATGATCATTTTACAGATAACTTTTTAAGTATTAAAAAGAAAACATAATATTTATTCTAATGGCATAAAAAGTCTCCTATCAATGGTCCATGTGTGTGAACTCTGGCAGAACAATCCCCGCTCAACACTGCAACTCTAAAGTAATAACTTCAATGCCTGACGACATGACCAACCTGACATTATTCTCTCATAGGTTGTATGACTAAAAATGATAATAGACGTACTTCATTGATGCAATTTTGCAAATACATGATAAATAGAGATATTCATTTCCACTCACCAGGTCCCGGATAGGACATCTCTGCAGATTCTGAGATGGGGTGGGCCAGCAGTGGGCTAGAGGCCAGGAGCAGGAAGGCCCAGGACAGGAGGTTACACTTCATCTCTACAGGACGTTGATGTTGGAAGATGCTCGGTTGCCTCAGGTGAAAACAAAGACTTGTACTTGCTCTGTTGGTCCAACTGGGTTATATACTACCAGCATTAGCCTGTCCCCCTTCCTGCATCTGGACACACACTCTTGCCACTACAGCCATCAGCAATATCCACAGTCCCATCCCTTCTGACTGCGATAAATCAACAGGGAGTCACAGGTGAATTATGGGCTCAATAAAAAGACAAGTGCCATGGCCCAGGCTTCAAGGGCACAGCCATGTTTTACCAGCCCTACAGCTTGATTGACTGTTTTACTGACTTTGTAAATAGGATTGAAGCAGGTGTTTCAGATGTCATTCACAACCACATCCAGGTGGAGCAGGTGGAGAAACTGGACAACTAAATTAATAATGCTTTTATGCTACCAGCTTATTAAACTCCTGGGCCATTTGAATGCTCCTGACCCAGAAAAAACAAACAATTGGAGCTGCAGTGAGACTTCCCAATAAAATAACATAATTGCTTGCACAGTGGATCAGTGTAAATGCTAAAACAGTTGAAGCTTTCTAACCTATAAGACATCTGACATTTTCAGTTTAAGAGCACCGAGAATTTTCCATGGGTCGCTGAACAGATTGATTTATGCACATTATTTAAAGGCCTTGTTCTGATTGGAAATGTGTTCTTTCACTTGTTCGTAGTCATGCTCATGCAATAAAACTCAAATGTATTAAGTCCAGCATAGAAAAAAAACATTTCCTTTCAATGCAGACTGGGGGACAGGCTGCACCTCTGTATGTAAATTGTTTATTTATTAGAAGTGTGACGTCAATGTTCAGTCACTTGTATGATAATGAGGGTCGACGAAGCGACAGTGACATTTAATTTTATAGCCAGAAGGCCAGCTACTCCATTAGGTTTTGCTACGCTTTGTATCATAAAAAGTTATTACGATTTATATTCTGTATTAGTCAAGGCCTTGCTGCCAATCCGGGCGTATTCCAGACTCTAAAATAAATGTTAATCCTACTATATATGGGGTCCTCTTTACACTTTTATGAGAAATCTTGGTTCAAGGTACAGGCGTTTCGTAAAAAACAAGGACACATACTGCTCCTTTTGAGATCCATGAAATATAATGTGGCTCAGGGAACAGATACAGAAAACATATCCTCATAGGCACAATAGACATGGTTAAGATGTTACAGTATCTTTTTACTTTCATTTTATCAACCCTTGATTTGACATTCACGCTAAATGGCTGGAGATTTCTTCTGAAAATACCAATTTTTTTCTTGATCTTCAGTCTTAATCTGCTAAAGGCCCATCATTGCAAAGCCACATGTCTCACAAAACAACTGTAGTATTCCAAGTTATGTGCCCTAACAGGTTTGTGTGACATGTTGTTGACATTATTCAACCTCTGGATTACTGACTGACGTATGAACAACCAGCAGAGGGCAATATTACGTCTAGAAAATCTCATTACATTTACCACGTTTACACATTTTCAGCAAATTAGTCTCCAGTCAGTGTGGTTTCTGAGGTAGAAAATATCTTTCTAGACACTTGTCTAATGTTTTCCTTCTTCCTTTTAGCAGTCTTCAAACAATCTCAGATTGACAGAGTGCAAATTGAATCACAAAACCTGTAGCCTTCAAAACCTTAAAAAGCCCGTAAATCCTCATCGTCATTGACATTTACAAGACCATTTTTAAAACCATGTCATCCTCCCTAGAAAATAGACTTTTGATATAATTTTTCTGACATCAGAGCAAAAAGGTTTCCTGCCTATCTGAATAAATCAGGGCTACCCAGGTGCACACTGGAGGAAAAGTTGATTGTCTGTTATTTCTCTCAAATGAAGTCTTCTTGAAACACAACTCAACAGAATTTTTTTGCTACACACTTACAACATGTTTTAAAACTCTAAAGTTGCCAACATGGTCACTCAAAGGTACTAAGCAGTTTTTATTCCAAAATAATTTCCCCTTTTCTATACATATTTACCGCTAGTTAATTACTGCACAACTGCATACTTCAGCATACTTGAAAATGTATGCTACATTCTTTGAGTGATTGGAACATTCGGTTTAAGTGTTGCCTTCAATAACTGTTGTAATATTGCAACTCACTAAGCACGCACGTACGTGGGTGCGTCTGGTGGACCTGTAGGCAATGCTATTCAAATTGTAATATAATATGGGATGTGTGTCACTTCCTGGAGATGAATCCTACCGTCTCTACCAGCGATAATATGGTACCGTGCGATTCTATATGTGTAAACCTTAGGCCTGACATATTTTATGCCGATTACCAGATTTACACATATTTGTAAACCAACAAGTCTTTGTTCCAATCGTCCTTATATAGCGAAAAAAACTATTGTAAAATAGGCTAATTGTATACTCTTATTGTCAGACATCGTGAGTCGTATGAGATAATCCTGAGTTTGATGGAGCACATGAAGGCAGCAGCTGTTAGCCGCCCCCTCTGAACGAGTAAACAGGAGCTGTGAAGAAGCAGCGACAGACAGTGGGCTAAGTTTGTCCTGCCCGGCTTCCCTTAACTAGTACAAGGGGCTTTGTGTCATTGAAGAACAGCGAGCGTCGATTTTGGTTTCACACTAAAACTAAAGGCGTCAGAAACACGTCCGTGACATTTTGGGATAATTTGTGTGGGCACAGAGAGGAGAGAGGGAGCGGACAAAGTTGACACTCCGCTGTCATGTTTGGTACTTGTTGCACACACACTCACACTGAACACTGGAGCCTGTAGTGTGGGCAGCGTGCTGGGAACAGGTAGGTTATAAATAATGACTCTTCGATACATAAACTCATTTAATGTTTGTTTGGTTATTATTCATTTATTTATCTCGACAAGACAACAATGTTCCCACTGCAATGCAGATACCTTTCATGCTCAAGTTATTGTAAACAGCCAGCAAGAACTATAATTTGTTCAGATGTTAGTGTTTGGCAGTGGCTTAAAGTATCTTAATACATTTACTCAAGTACAGTACTTAAATACAATTTTGAGATACTAGCACTTTTACTTGAGTATTATAATTAAAAGTATTAAATTAAGACGTTATTATTTTACTTTGACTACATTTGTTTTATACCTTTTGTGACTTTGCAGATTGGTATGAATGATAGGAAATATAATTAACATTTATAAGACTGCAGTTACACCTGGAGTAAATGCACAAGCTACCCTGTAGTGTTGAAAATGGGCCAATATGCATGAGTACTTTTACTTTTGGTACTTTAAGTATATTTTGATGCTTCTACTTTTGTACTTGTTGAGTCACATTTGCAATGCAGGACTTGTACTTGTAACAGAGTATTCCTAGACTCTGTACTTGAGTATATGAGTGCTTATTCTGCCTTTGGTGATAGGTAGACTTTATTGCATTAACACTTTTGAGATAAACCAGTAATCTGTTACATGTTAATTGTGTGACCAAATGTTTCTCTGTGTAGCTTGGATGTGTCTTCTCTATTTGCCATTAGGTCCCATTCTATTTAGCCTTATAAAATCTCCTTTCTGTTGTCAGGGTCTTCGGTATCACCATGAGGCTGTGACACAACAGGGACAATGATGGCAGAGCTGGAAATTGATCAGTCTAACCTTCCTCGTGTCCAAGAAGGTAACTGACTGACCCATCTCTCGCAACTTTAGAGACTTTACATATGGAAAAAGTGTGTGTGCAGAATGTACCATGGTTAATGGTCTCTCCTGGAGAAAAGTTGTATTTGTTCAGCCCCTCATGGAGGTCATGGCTCAGGGTCAGCTACTAAACTGCAGACACTAAGCCACGAGGGGTTTAAGTATTTGATTCATGGACACTTCAACACTAAGGACAGACTTGTTCAACAGTCTGCAGCCGGCTTTAGAGAGAATGAGATGAGAACGTGCCATTTGTCTCCGTTTTGTTGCTTTGTGAGTAACTGGCCTTGGCACCAAATGGCAGCTTTGCTTCTGTTCTTTTGTGTCTGTGTTTGATTTCTGTGGCTTCAATAGTCTACCTCAGATAGGAAGTCGCTTGCCATATGTTTTGTCTATATGCAGCAGATACAGGTTTAGAAATATGTCTGTACAGAGATGGATCTCATCGCAGAGTGTTCCGGCTTCAGATAAGAGAAAGGAGGAATGAGGTAGCTTTTTCGGATATGATATTTCTTAGGGAAAAAGTGCTATCACTAACTTAAGTGTAGTCTAACTTTATAGAAAGCTTCAGAGCTAATTGGGAATACTTTATCATGTCAATTAAATCATAATTGCTCTTAATAGGATTGGTCTGGACTTTCAAGTAAATCTGGCTGCGCTTTAGTTAAAGCCACAACACTATTGGATGAACATTGTGGCACATATGAGTCATAAAGTAGTGATGAACATAGGAGAATATGCCATAATGACAACACAAATATTCACAACAACAACAACATAATCTGTCATTGCCATACTAATGCTTACAGCTCTAATGAACTAAATGAGTTGTATCTGTTTGCGTGTAAGTATGAAAACAGTGGCAGGTGGAATGTCTAAGCGCTGGCCTGGGTGTAGACGGTCTTTGGCGTGTCCACACTAATGAATGGAATAGAAATAGGTCTGCATGTCTTTTATCAAGGGAGATAATTCAGCACTGCGCTCTTGTTTCCATACACAAAGGCCACACTGTGCAGCTTTGCATTCTTATGCTTTATTGAGCAGGGGCCAGTGCACAAACAAAGGTGGTAATGGCAGCAATAAAGTGCTCGTTGAGACAATAGCAGCATGTAAATCAGCTGTCTGCGCGGTGTATTTATTTTCCGCTCATCATCCACTTTCACCAGACAGATATGATAAACTGTGCTGCTGTCCCTCTCTGTGGCACCGGGGGTTGTTTACTTAACATTGTGGGTGTTTATACTTCAATTTCCCTAAGAGCCGTAGTTCCCCTTAGCCCACTTCTCCTTCACTTTCCTCCTCTTCCGAGAGTCTCAGCCAAGTCAACTCTCTTTGTTTTCACTGCCCCCCTTATCAGTTCCTGTTTTGTCCCTCCTCTGGCTGCTCCTGATATAGCCTGATGTGCAGAGGGAATGCAGCTCCCAGAGGAATTCCCCCACCTCCCCCCCCTTTTCCTAATTTCACTCTCAGCAACTGACCCAGAGTCCCATAACCCCGCACTTCCTTTTGTTCTCCATGAAAACTGTGTCAAGTTCATGAGATTTATTACCCAGTCCACCTTGTTTTTTAACACAGCATAGAGAGCTGTGAGATGGACAGACACTTTATGGTGACATTTTGTGCAAAAAGCAGAAATCAGGAAACAGAATATGCCAGTGAGGAGGAGAGAGAGGGAGCATGTGGGTGGTTGGTGAAGGATTTTGGCTGAAAATAGAACTCTTGTCATTTTCTCCTTTCGCCGGTTGCTTTGTTTGGCAGGCATTTGCCACTGCTGCTATCCAAGTGGCTGCGAAGATGAAAGAGAAATATCTCTGTCAGTGTCTGATCGCCTGCCTCCCTCAAGCTGGATCCCTGAGATAATGTGCATACGTTTATTTAATATGCTTCTCTGAAATTGGCGGGGGTCCTAGAATGAGACATGCTTAAAGCTATGAGATTCAGTAATATCAGCAAAAAGGTAAAAGTAGCAACATATTTTTCTATTTTACGACCACCATTAATGTAATACTTGTATTGAACAAGAGGCATGGGAATTCATTCAGATTTGTGTTGTTTTGAGGTTACAGAGGTCGTGGTTTCCTGCTTCATAATATCCTCTTCTCCCACAGTCACAGTGTTTGGGAACATACTGAGCGCTGCAGTGAATGGCTGCTAATATTTTAAATCCTTATCTACTTGTTTTCTTACTTTGCGCTGTTTCCTAGACATTCTTATCCCTCATTGGATCTCAGCCTCTGGTGTTCAGATGCCACAGCCAATTTCTGTTATCTGCTGGACCTTTGATTCACTAGCAATTGACACAGATCCTTTCAGTGCCCTTATCGAGAAGCTTACACACGTTGAGTCTCTGTATTTTTGAAAACACACCCGGCCGTCGGCTCTCACTGAGCAAGTGTCTCCATGTGCACACCCTGTCCATCAAAACCTGTTCAGCAGTTTTAGTAACACTGTCTCTTTGGCCCCGCCTAGAAGGGTAATGTGAGTTTTAGGAGTTTGGAAAAACAAGTTAACCCACAATGCAGACACACACACACACACACACACACACACACACACACTTGCAGGCTTACACAGACAAGACTATAATTTTCCTCCATTGTTTTTCGTTTCGCTTTGGATTTAAGAGTAAACTCGTGTTTTGGAGCATCAATTTGTCCTTTCGGATTAAAACCAAGCCTTGGACTTAATCCCTTTTTCTTTCACATAAGCGAAGTTGGAGATCCATTTATCGGATAGTCTCTTAAGCTCCACAACAGGTGTAAGTGGTAATGCGTGTCTGTCTTGGTGTGGGTTAACTGGGAGTGGAGCTGATGTGGTCCTCCATGTTGTAAACAGACCCCTCTCATGGCTTAGTCTGTCTGGGTTATTTCTATGAACTTTGACTGTTGGGCCCCTGTAGACTGAAATATAACCAGACACTTATTCTCAGCAGGAACAGTGTGTTTTTCTTCCATATTAAGGATTTAGTGAAGTTTGAGTATATCTTACCACAAGAATGTTTTCACTTCTTCTTTACTTCCCTATTTACAGAACTGGACAAAGAGGCGATATCCTCAGTTTGACGTGTAATACCAACTCGGAAGCAGTTTTATAAATGTTGAAATTAGACATTGCATTGTTACATGAAGCTCTAGTAGTTCAGGTAAGGTACAGCAATAAAAGACAAGAGGACTCCGTACATTTTAGAACAGTATTCGAGTAAAAACTGGTTGTCTTTTAGAGTACAAAAACAGCAAGGCGGCAAACACAAGCAGTCCTGAAGTCTGGGATTGGTTAAACGCTTGATGTTTCGTATGTTTTGAATTAGCCACAGATGGTCCCAGCTGTGCCATATACTGTGGGCCCCATGTCACTCTGACAATAAATCTTGGAGCATCCCTTCTGTTCATACATTTCTGTTTTAGATTTGTACGTCTCCTTACCATTGGATACAAACAAATGCTAGCCTTAAGCAAACAAAGTGTGCATTGAGGGTCTTTCGTTGAAAAGTGCTCAAAGGGAAAACAAGGTTTACAATCACAGTATTCCAGATAATGGATAATATTTGCAACTCAAACGTCCTTCTTGGATTTACTTTTTTTTAGGCACATTTAACAACCTTCTGTGAAATAAAATGAGTGAAACAATTGTATTACAATGTTTTCCTTGGGACTAGGGCTGCTTAATTAATCATATTTTAATCGCAATTACGATTTTGGCTTGCAACGATTATGAAAACAACATAATCGAAATAAAACGATTTAAAAAAAAAAAATTTTTATTTGTATTGATTTTTCAGTTGAATTATGCTTAAAGTTCAGGGTAATCAACTGTTAAAAACATACTGTTCACATTTTTAATAAATGGATGTTTTCAAAGTAAATGGATAATCGTTTTTATTAATCGTGATATCAATTATTGACCAAAATAATCGAGATTATGATTTTTGCCATAATCGAGCAGCCCTACTTGGGACAGAGTGTCTGAATTTGTATCGTTACGTTATGCTTATTCTATAAATGATCCAGGTTTTCCATGGCTGTGCGAAGATATTTAAGAGGTTATTTAAGAACATATGGCATTTATGTGTATCAACTCATCAGTATCGTAAGGATTAAGTG
This sequence comes from Notothenia coriiceps, assembly GCF_000735185.1. Classification (NCBI taxonomy): domain Eukaryota; kingdom Metazoa; phylum Chordata; class Actinopteri; order Perciformes; family Nototheniidae; genus Notothenia; species Notothenia coriiceps. The sequence goes on along the minus strand of NW_011364164.1, from coordinate 173,788 downwards.
CATGGCTGTAAACGTGGCCATTGTCTCCACAGGAGCTGCTCTTATAGGCTCGGGGAGGCGGGGGGCGGGGGTGTTTAATACGCAGAACCGAACGTTTTTAATTGGCCCTGCCTCTGAGACAAGCTGGAGGCTTTTCCCTCTGCAGTTAACGAATCTCCTCTTAAACACTGTCTGGGCGTCTGAAAGCACCATTGTAGAAGTAGACGGCCCTTCTAGGCTCCCTGATGAGAACCTGAGAGACGGCAAAGTGAATTTGTTCGGTCACAGTGGGCTGTGTGCCGGCCGAGATGGAGGAAGTGGAGAGCACAGCTGGGCCACGCTGCTGCTGACTGTGTGTGTTTATTTTCTCTTCAGTAACTTCTGAGTTTGTTTGACAGACTCGAAACTCTCTTGGGCCCCGGCACACAGAGGCTTATTAAGGACTCCTGTAAACACTTGGCATGCCTTTTAGATGAGAATAACAGTATTCAGATGCTGAAGCTATTAAAACCAATGTACAGACCAGAGAGTGGCTCATAGCTGTGGGTATTCACTACTGTAGTACTGGAGACCTAAAACGCAGTCATGTCTAACCAGAGCAGTTAACTGTCTCTCTTGCTGAATATCCCTTTGTTAGACTACAAAGGTTTTGGGTCTTTTTCTATGTAGAATTGTTTTTTAAGTCTTTTGTCAGCATTCTGACAAAACCAAACAAAGGCTGGAGAGCGTTAACGACACGAAACCGATATATTTTATTACCATATCCCGCAGCAGGTGGCCAGCAGACTGAGGGATCAGTGGATAGGGAGGGCTCAGTTTGCTCAATATAAAGAACCAGACAGAGTTGGTGTACAGAGCTCTTAGCTAAAGCCTTGGGATTTACAACAACCTTTCAAATGTAACTTTACTGAAAGTTCCATCTAAACTACCTTCCCAGTATCAAATGGCTGAAGGTAGAAGTACCTAAACGTTGCATCTTCATTTGTTAGTCGTAGTGAGCACATTAGTAAACAAAAACATGCATGTTCCGCCTAAAGATATATTCAACCACACCTTTTTTTTTTTAAATAAATGTTGCGCGCGCACACAAACACACACACACACACACACACACACAGACACACACAGCTCGGCCTCTACTAAACCGGACAGTATAATTGTGGCTTCCTGGTTGTCGCTCTGAAACGCTGGGACCCTGTTATGATGGTGATTTTATGAGAGCCTCTTATATTCAACAGGGAATTGATGCCAGAGTGGTAGATAATTGTTATTTTCTAAAGTTAGGAGAAACACTCCTCCGGCCTTTTGTCTGTCAAATAAACAACCAGGAGGACGCACAATACTCACATCCTATCGTTTCTTTTTAGACAAAGTGCTGAACCAAAAGCTCCAACATATTGTCTCTTTTGATTCCAACTGTTGTTTTGAATGGAGAAAACAGGGCCGTTGAAGATTGTTGACATTTTGTATGTTTTACTAATCCCTCAAGCTGAGAGAAATGCTTACTTTATTAACACTTCTATCCCCACTTCATTCATGTTTAGAAACACTTTGTATCACACTGAAGTGTTTCTGTCCTCTGTACACTGTAACACATCTCACACTGTAACACATCTCACACTGTAACACATCTCACACTGTAACACACTGTAACACATCTCCACTGTAACACACTGTAACACATCTCACACTGTAACACATCTCACACTGTAACACATGTAACACATCTCACACTGTAACACATCTCACACTGTAACACATCTCACACTGTAACACATCTCACACTGTAACATGTAACACATCTCACACTGCAACACATCTCACACTGTAACACATCTCACACTGTAACACATCTCACACTGTAACACACTGTAACACATCTCACACTAACACATCTCACACTGTAACACATCTCACACTGTAACACACTGTAAAACATCTCACACTGTAACACATCTCACACTGTAACACATCTCACACTGCAACACACTGCAACACATCTCACACTGTAACACATCTCACACTGCAACACATCTCACACTGCAACACATCTCACACTGCAACACATCTCACACTGTAACACATCTCACACTGTAACACACTGTAACACACTGCAACACATCTCACACTGTAACACATCTCACACTGCAACACATCTCACACTGTAACACATCTCACACTGTAACACATCTCACACTGTAACACTGTAACACATCTCACACTGTAACACATATCACACTGTAACATGTAACACATCTCACACTGCAACACATCTCACACTGTAACACATCTAACACTGTAACACATCTGCACACTAGTAACACACTCTACACACTCGTAACACACTGTAACACATCTCACACTGTAACACATCTCACACTGTAACACACTGTAACACATCTCACACTGTAACACATCTCACACTGTAACACATCTCACACTGCAACACATCTCACACTGTAACACATCTCACACTGTAACATGTAACACATCTCACACTGTAACACATCTCACACTGTAACATGTAACACATCTCACACTGTAACACATCTCACACTGTAACACATCTCACACTGTAACACACTGTAACACATCTCACACTGTAACACATCTCACACTGTAACACACTGTAACACATCTCACACTGCAACACATCTCACACTGTAACACATCTCACACTGTAACACATCTCACACTGCAACACATCTCACACTGTAACACATCTCACACTGTAACACACTGTAACACATCTCACACTGTAACACATCTCACACTGTAACATGTAACACATCTCACACTGTAACACATCTCACACTGTAACACATCTCACACTGTAACACATCTCACACTGTAACACACTGTAACACATCTCACACTGCGGCACTGAGTCCTCACCTCCTGCATGGCACTTGGTGCAGCGTTTGACACAGTGGACCACGCCATCATGCTAGATAGACTCAGGGAGTGGGTAGGCATCTCAGGGTCTGCCCTCCAGTGGTTTGCCTCGTGCCTCAGTGGGAGAAGTTTCTCCGTGGCGGTGGGCCCGTTCTCATCACATAGCACTCCCCTATCTATTCTGTTTTAGCCCCCCTTCTTTTGGCCCTGTAAATGCTCCCTTTGTGCCGCTTAATTAGCCAATTTGAGGGTGTCTCGTATCACTGTTATGCAGATGATATCCAGATATATTTCTCTTTCAAACCCGTCAAAATGGAAAATGTAAACGCCCTCATCACATGTCTGTCTGCAATTGAGGAGTGGATGTCAGCTCAATGCTTCGAAAACGGAAGTCTTGATCTTAGCGGCTGATAGCATCGCCTCTAAGGTAGCAAGCCACCTGGGTTTATTCAATGGTAACATAAGGGCAAACATAAAAAACCTTGGTGTAACTTTCGATGAGTCTATGCTACTAGACAAACACATCAAACTCCTGACCCGTACCTGTTTTTTCCATCTCAGAAACATTGCCAAGCTCAGGGGGGTTCTCTCAAACGCAGGAATTGAGATGGCTATTCATGCCTTTATTTCATCCCGGCTTGATTACTGTAATGCTCTGTTCTCCTGCCTCAACAAAACTTCAATAAACCGGTTACAACAGGTCCAAAATGCAGCAGCCAGATTACTCACTCATTCCAAAAAAACATGCCACATCACTCCGATCCTTTCTGCCCTGCTGGCTCCCTGTCAGAACCCAATTCAAGGTATTGGTTTTCACATATAGAGCTGTCCATGGCCAAGCCCAAGCCTACATTAATGACCTGATCCACCCTCACATCACAACCCGGGCCCTGAGGTCCTCTGAGCAAGGCCTCCTAAGGGTGCCCCGAACCAGGCTAAAGACCAACCATTTTATATTTGTACTGTGAATTGTGTACTGTACTTTGTACATCCGTGTTGAGAAGGGTGCTATATAAATAAAGTTTTACTTACTTTTACTTACTTAACCCTACTGTATGAAGATTTACCATGCATTATGTTATTTTTATTTAAATTGGTGTAACATCCGTCAGAAACCATGTTGGTATATAATTATAACATGAGTCACAAGTGTAAAAAGTAATGTTCTTACCTTACTGTCTGCTAGAGAGGAGGAAGACTTTGAGTACGCCCGTTTAATCCAGGAGGAGATCCAGCGCTGTTCTGAGCAGGCCCGGAGGAGAGAGCATGAGGATGAGGTGAGAAAAAGACTGTTGGGAAATGTATTATTATGTCTGCGTCTAGTTAACATTTCTCTAATTAGTACATTACAGATCTAGCCATTTTTTTTTCTGACTGCTAAAACAACAAATGCAAAATACTGCAAATTTAAAATATCGATTTGATCCTCTTTTGCAGTGAAAACAATCAGTAAGTAGTTATGGATGAAAAGGCAAGCAAGATTGAGCAAATACTGAGAAAGTCATGGGCATTTGAACTTGTCCGAGCATGCACTCAGTTCACCTGATGCTTGAAAGCTGATGTGAGGGAAACTCACAATAGAAAGGACCCTCACTTCAGTCAATTATATGATATTAATTATGGAAATTAGAATCTTTATTTTCACCATAACTATAAAGGGAATGTTGTGGAACATAGAAGTAGTCATGCCCCTTGAATGACTGATTAAGGTTGAAAATGGTTGAGGTAACCTTGGAACCGAAAGTTGTTCCTGATAATACAAAGACATAATATGAAAGCAAAAGTGTCATCAAAACATTTCAACAGATTTGTTACTGAAAGAGGAACAAATCCTTTCCTGTGGGTGTCAGGTTACCGTCAGCAACCGGAGCACAGCGAGACACTTTCCTTTATGGACAAGTTGGCCCAATGCAGTGATAAAACAGAACGTTAGGGAGAAGAGTATTTCGTAAAGGGATATTCCACCTAAAAGGCTTCTTTGAGTATCCACCACTCACCAACTTAGGGCTTAAAGTTGCTTTCCTGTCAGTTACAATAGATTTCTGATGTAAGAAGTAAGTATCTGGTTAGAGTGTTAATGGAAAATGCAAAAGGTTTATCAGACCCAGTAAATGTTGCATTCTGTAGGACGTGGTGCAGAAAATAAAGCTGCTTTTGAAAGTAGATGAATGCTTCCATGCAACTTAAACTAAAGAGCTCTGTGCACAAACTTAAAACATCACCAGCGCTATACGTAAACTGCAGCTCATTCAGCACAGGGACTCATAGACTTTTATGGCTACCAGGACACACTTGTATATCATTTAATTATCTCCTTGTTACCAGCAGGTTAGGGAGTATGATATGGTTCACTCTGCTCTCTCTTAGGACTGACTGAATCCATAATAAATGGCTCTTGCTGCAGAGTGCTGCCCGGCGCCTCTGATGTATGAGCAAAGTCAGCTGTTAAACAGAGAGAGACACAACCTGTCAGATACCCATCTCCAGCTATTGCTCTGGTGGTGAATTTCAGTCGTTGCCCATCAACCTCTTCATACAGAGCACACTCATGTGCTTATTAAGCCTCACAGGATGAGCACACTTGACATGTGTATAACCTTAACTGTGCAGTTTGAGTATGAGGCAGGTTAAGTAAACACATTATCTATGCGCTGTTTTTAATCAAGAAAGTGACTTGGGCTTTTTTGCTTATCCTTTCCATTAAACAGATCGACTATGCTACTTAATTTCTCCTTTAAATGTTATACACATTTTAAGTCTGATTCAAAGGATAGTTTTTCACTGCTAGTGGTGTCACTTCGATAGATTCTTCTGTCCACCAGCTTTAAACCGGAATGAAAATCTACAAAAAATGTGGCACAGACAATAATTTCCCCTCTTATTAAATCTTATTAACTTTAGTAATCCCATCATTTTCCATCTAGTGCCATCATCAGGTCAAAAACGGAATTTGTCTGAGACTTCGGTTTATGACCTAATACATGTAAAATATTCTCATCCACCACAGTTGTTATTTGTTCTCAATACTAATGAGCAAATAGTATTGGGTTAACATGAGATCCTGACCATACCTGCTGAACATCAGCATGTTAATATTGACATGTTGGCATGCTGATATTAAAATGTAGCCAAAAAGAAACAGCCTCACAGAGCTCTTGATTTTAGTCGTTAACAATATGGTTACATTTTAAAAACAAGATCTACATTTTGCAGTGATGATAGCCTTTTGTTTTTCATGTACCCTAGTTCTAAATTGAGGTACCCCACTAGGTCTGTCTAAATCTTTGTAAATACAGAAGCAGTTGTTCTTGAAGTTGCAACCCCAGCACGACTGGGCAACCAGATGGTTCCCATCAATCACCTCTCTGTTGTTGTTCCAATGCCCAGACCCTCAAAACCATCTTACGGTCTGTGCATGTTTACACCCCCATGTGCATTTCTCAACATCAGATTTGGGCTGTGTAAGAAAAAGGGCATTGTTGGGGAAAAAACCAACTGTGCCATGAAGCTCCCCAGCTGGCCCGGTGGAGTGGTCTGCGTCACGAGGCCGCTCCAGCATAATATTTTCCTTTAGCCTGCAGTTTCCTTTTTAGAGCAGGCTGCCTTGGACGGGCTTATAAAAGCTCCTTGTTTAGAGGCTGTGAGGTCAGAGGCCGTGGGGTTCATTCATCATTATTGAAGGGGTTTGGCTTTGAACACTCTGGGTAAGTTGGAACTAACATGAAGAACACTACACTGGGAATAAAGGGCACTTTCACCCACTGGGTTAAAAGTCATGCTAGGTTATCCAACAAATGGCACGAGACTACATCTATTCCTGTGTGCATGTTATAATTTCTTTTTAAGACTATTGATGTAAGGATTAAATGATGAACTATGAACTCTCCCGTTAGCCTTCCTTAATGAGCGGCTGATCAGAGCTGTTGATTAAATATTTGCCTCCCTGTAGATTGTGTCTTTAATTAATGAACAGAATGCACCAGACTGTGCACTTTTTTAAATGCCAGATCCCCGCGGGCCCCCACGCCTCACCTGCCATGGCAAGCTGCTTATTGTCTGCTGATGCTGGCAAAGTGGTGGAAACGCAAGCCCGGATTGTAAAGCAAAAGGAGCTGTGTTGGCTTTTAGTTATGATTGATGTTGCAAATGCGGCCTACAGAGAGGTTTTATAGAATTCACTAGTAGAATTAGCTGATTTGTGAAGAACATTATTAGCCTTTTAAATGGAAAGTAACAGAGACATGGTGGGTGGTTCTCCTTCAGAGAGCAGTCAAGTACATCAGCTTTGGTCAGAGTGAGCATTCCCCAGTGACAAGCTGTTACTTCAGGTGTAACAGTCCTGTTGTTACCCTGCTTCTGTTTGAGTTTTTCCACTCCAGAGTTCATGCTAAAAGAGATTAACAGTGTGTTTGTCTCATGTTGTCTACTAGTCTCCATAGAGTCAGCTACAGCTCTGCCTGAAGTAATAGGTGTGGCTACTCAGAGCTCAGATGTCAGATCACCTCAGAAGTTGCACAATGTCAACCAACATGCATTTGGTGAGCGGCTCTGTAGACATGCCGGATGTAGATTAATTACATTCCTGCTTGATGTAAACTCAGTAAATCCAATCACCTCTGAACGGGGTAAAGAATTTGGCTCATGTTTTCTTTGTGTTGTGACTTGAAAGCTTATAATATATACATGTATATCAAATCAAATAGAACCTCAAGCTCTTTAGGGCAGAACATGGTGATGTTAAACAGACAAGCAGCATCTAAAGCAAGATACTTTGTTGTGCATTGTGGAAATAAGAGAGGCATATATTAGATTACATTCAAAGTGTCCTATAGATTTTGTAATATGATTTATCTTTAAGTAAGTTGTGGAAACCGACGCCACCTTGCTGTCTTCTTACACTTTCTATGTTATGCTGCCATCTGCTGGTTGGAAACAGCATAGATACAAGTATTTCTTTATTTGCCGTCCAGCGGTAAATCCTCTCTGTGAGTGAAGCTTGTTGACATTTTGTAATGCTATTATCTAGATCAGTGGTTCTCAACCTGTGGTACGCGTACCACTGGTGGTACGCCAGCTCCCGCTAGTGGTACGTGGAGGAATCTGACATATCAAAAAAAAAAAAGATTTTTTATTTTGTGAGCTAGAATTTGAAAATACACAACCGGAAAAAATATGCCACTTCCTTACAGAGCCTTCCACAGATGACATTTTTTTAAGGATTTTTTGTCAAAGCACTTCAGATATTCATTGCTATTCGGATGTTAAGAGCATTCCATGGAATATAACAAAAGTGTATCTCGAGCCGGTTTCTCAAACGTACCTACCCCACCTTTAACCTTTACACATAACACAGACATATAAAATACAGGAAACACAACTAAGTAAACAAAAAGACGAAAAGCAGTCACTACATTGTGCACATTTGGGACATTAAGGTACACTATTATTACTGCAAGAGCAGCTGATGGTAAGGACCTCAGACAACTTCAATTTAAAACAGGCTATAGGGACAAGTGCCATCAGTTTGAGGCTTGATTGAATAACATTAATTACAAAATAAATCATACTATCAAAATACTACAACGAATGAAAATAAGCTTGAGATAATTGAAACTGTGGTTTAAATTAGTTCTAATAGGCTATTGCTTTTTAGGATTTAGAAACGAAAACATTTTATTTTATTCTGCGTGCTAATTAGACCTTACTACCGCTACGTTGCGCAAGCTAAAGAAAGAAGAAGGCTGAATGAGTTAAAAACGTGGGCCCTTCAAAAAAAAAAAAACCGGAGGTATTCGGAGAGAAGTACAGAGGAGAATATACCAGCGAAGGAACAAGTGAATGAGGAGGAGGACAGTCATCAACCGACACAGCGCAGGCCGCATGCACGGCAAAAGGATATGCACAGCGCTGTGATGGAGGAGAGAAGGACTCAGGAGAAGGGCATTGGCTCAAATAAGAGAGAAGGCTGTTGACGAGGTCCCTAT
>NW_011364164.1:164661-164885 GCF_000735185.1 Notothenia coriiceps | reverse complement strand
AATTATGTTTTGATTTAGCTGCTATATTGTACTGCCATGTGGTAAATACTTGTTTATGCTGCTCTTGCACTCTTGCACTTTTTGCACATCATGTATTTTGTTTTTGCTATGTTTGTAAAATGTGATTTTCTTAAATGTTTTATGTGAGGGACTGTGATGGAAATTAGCCCAAAGCTAAATCTGGCACTGTTACGCTTGACACATTTTAATGTTTTAAAGGTCAT
>NW_011364164.1:102525-164621 GCF_000735185.1 Notothenia coriiceps | reverse complement strand
ATCATTGGTCATATGGTGGTACTTGGAGAGCCAACTATTTTCTCAGGTGGTACTTGGTGTAAAAAGGTTGAGAACCACTGATCTAGATAATTTCCTTATCATGTTCATAATTATGTTTTGATTTAGCTGCTATATTGTACTGCCATGTGGTAAATACTTGTTTATGCTGCTCTTGCACTTTTTGCACATCATGTATTTTGTTATATGTATTTTGCATTGTCCCTGCCAAATAAACGATTAAATAAAAAAATTAAAATGAATTAGCCAAAATAAGTTTCTAATCTTATTATTGACTTTGATACTGGGTGAAATAAAAGGTTGTAGCTGAGTCACTTCTAATAGATCATTATTTTCATAGCCTAAAAAGGACTAGGAATGTATTTATTTTTATTTCCTTATTCGACAGACCAGCTTAACACTCGGTAATCTTCGTTTAGCCTAGATTCCTAATAGGTTACTCATTATGGTTTACAATGCAGAGAAGCATTCAACATGTCTGTGTCTCTGCAGGAAATCGCTAAACGATTGCAAGAAGAGGAGAAGCAGAGAATCACGAGGCGGAGCAGAGGGCAGGACAGTGAAGGTACCGTCTTTGTTCTGCCTCTATTCCTATTTGAGAACATTTGTCAGCGAACATTAGATACTGCAAACAAATCTTTAATACATTGTGAGGATTTGTTTAGTTTTTAGGGACTAGTGTGAAAAGAAAAATGTGTTGTGTACTTGGTATAGTATGTGGGTTTGTTTCTAAGATTGAGAGACTTTTCAGTTGCACTTAATGTAAGACAAACACCACAACTTGTTCAGCCTCTCTATAACCATGCTTTGCTGCACTGCTAATGCCTGTTATTGTTCTATGTTAACACGCTCTCTCAATATATAACGGCATGAACAAAACATTCCAAACATCTACAGTATATTATCTCCATGTTATGAATCAGCTGCAACTAACATGCATGTCTTTAATGTTGTGTTTACAAGGTATTCATGTTACCAAATGTTTTAGTTGTGTCTAAAACATTGATATAATACATACATGTAATGCAGTGTGTTACCACAGCACCTCTTTAATAGTTCCTGCTACCAGCCTCACCCATGCACCCTGCTTTTGTGTTTGCATGTTGGCATTACTAAAGGCAGCACCAGTGGTCCTGCACTGCCATCTCCACACCAGCACACACTCAGCAGCCCACACCAAGGAGAGGAGCAGTACTCATCTAGCACCAGCAGGTGGCAATGTTCTACCTCTCGCAACCATTCAGACTCAACTCGTCCTCAGGTTGACTCCCCCAGGGGGGTAGCAGCTCAGAGAAACAAAAATTCAGGGTCAAATCAAGGACACGCAGATTCCGAAAGGGGAATCAGGGGTGAGCGTGTGAGTGAGGATTCAGAGGACTCGGACACGGTGTTCTCTGAACAGCTCGCTGTCTGGTCCCAGAGACTGAATGAGAGACTCAACACGCCACCCCCTCGACGACGGGCATCTTCAAATCAGCCAGAAGAGAGAAACTGTAGAAGTCTTTCCTCTCGTAGCAGCTTTACAGAGCAAGAGAGAGGAGAGTTGAATCAGGAACATTATGAAAATGCCGACCTAGAGGAGAGGAGGCCCAGGGTTTGGGATCAAGCAAGACGCCATGGTGAGGAGTATGAGGGTTCGCACAGGAGCAGGGATCAGGATAAAGACTGTAGGTTAGTGGAAGTAAGAGAAAAGCGATGTAGTCGTAGTGAATCTGTCAGGCTACCTAACGGGGGTAAACACAACAACAAAGACTTAGCGAGGACCTGGAGCTATAGGGACAGCCCCGACAAACGTGTGCATTTTCAGGACAACTCCAGGAGCTCTATAAGGCCGCAGCAGGGTAAGAGCAGAGGAGTCTGGGAGATGCTGGGCCAGGTCCTCAGAGAGAGGGGCGTGCCTGTGAGGCTGGGCGGCAACGGGGCGCCACTTCAAATAGGGCCTCAAAGCAGAGACAGCCAGGTGCTTCATGGGAGTGAGGTCTCCTGCGGCGACTCCCTACCACATCAGAGAGTCTTCCAAAGAGCTGCCAACACCAGGCACAGTTTCCATGGAGATACCCGGGAGAGGAGGAGGTTGCCACAGCGAGAGAGCAGTGGGAGAGATCACACAGAAGACCGGCTGCGAAATAATGTGGAGCATGATGAAAAGGTTTATGAGATTAGTAGGAGAGACTCACATCTTCCTAGCAGAGAAAGGGGAGGCAGCAGAAGGTGGAAAGAGCACGGATACACTAATGAAGACGAGAGGGAGAGGAATGCAAATGACAGCAGGGTCAAAAGGACAACGAGCGAACGTAGGCGTTGGCACCAGACCATCGAGGAAAGGTTGAGCTCAGAGGAGGAGCAGGAGGTGGAGAGGAGAGTGGAGCGGCCCCATCGCAGAGCCTCACGGCGCAGCCAGAGCCTCAGCAGCAGCAGCAGCAGCCGGGCTCCAACAGGAGATAGGTCGAGGCTCGAGGCAGCAGGTAAAACCCAGAACTGCCGCCAACTCCAATCTGCAGAGAAAAGACTTCCAAAGATGTACACCTCTCTGTGTGCATCCACTCCTTTCATCTTCTCTCAATCATCGTCTAATCAGGACTAATGTGGGTTTCCCTCGGGGTCTCTCACTGAAGGTCTCTCCTGTCCATATCTATTACTCCAGTAGTCCTGAAACAATCTTTAGTGTGGGCTTTCATTCTTATCTTCATCTTCATTCCTTTTAGTTTTGATGTGGTGAGGGGATAAGTACTATGGGGTGCCTTTTTTAAAGAAACACCTAGCAACATGCCCTTACATGCTGCATCCTGTCATCTCTAAGTGTGATTCAAATGTCATCGCTGCCTCTGTTTCTGAACATTTGTGTGATTCATCCCTGATTTTCATGTTTTATGGACTTTCCGTACTCCGTGTATGCATCACGCTTCAGTTCCTTTGAATTTACCAGTCATTCCTCCCCCCCTCCCCTAGGACGGTCATTGCAACCGGTGCCAGTGGCGGAGAGCCTGGACCTGGGGGAGCTGCATCAGGTCCTAAAGGATGAAGAACTTGCTCAAAAGCTGCAGGAGGAAGAGGAAAAGCTGTCGAGGAGGGTAAGAGTTTCTCTCGACATGTTGTGATTTAGGAGTTAAGGACAAAAAGTCAGTTTCTCTCTTCATTCACTTTTTGTTTTGTGCAGAACTCAGAGCCCTCTCCATGTAGCCCTTACCCAGAGGGAGACTTCAGAGCAGCACAAGTGGCACAGGATGAGGTACAAAACATGTCATCACTATCCATGCCTCCATTGTTAACATCTACCTTTGGAATGATGCATTGTTATTTAACCCTAGGAAATAGCCCGCTTTATGCAGAAGCAAGAAATGAAGACAAAGCGAAGATCCCGTGAGCTCGAAGGGCCGTCGTCGTGGCGAGAGCACAGATCGATGATCAGTCATCACGACAGACGGGCTTCAAGAGACAGACCGGTACATGTGTTGTAAATCATTCTGTTACAGTCTAGAATGTCTTTCTTTGCTCTTTTGCTACAATAATCATTTTAATAATTTATTTTAACAAGCTGATGAAATTATAACAATTCTTGTTAAAAAAAAAGTCTATAATTAAAGCTATTTTAAGATTACCTTACGAGTCCTACATTTTTGTTTTTTTATTGTATTTTTAATGTACTTTATCCCATTTTATTTTTATCAATTGTATTTATGTATTATTGATATCACGTTCTATCTTGTGTTTTTGTTATTTTTCTTGTGGTTTTGTTTGTCTTTTGGTGCTGTCATGTATGGTTGCTAATCTTTAACTGAGATAAAGGTGTTTTGAGATATTGGGCTATATAAATACACTTTGTCTGATTTGTCCACTTAGGTCCAACGAGAGAGGCTTGACTCAGAGGGCCTTCATTCCCCTCCTGAGGACGGCTCCCCAGAGAACCAGCCACCCAGCACCTTCTCCACAATACCGTAATTGTCTCTACATGAAAATACATGACATCGATTCTGTATTTGTACCATATGTCTATCTACTTTACATGCTGACGTACAAAATGTGCGCTTACAGACAAGCCCAGCCGATCAGAAACATTGCGGAGGAGCTGGACCCGACCTTCAGGGCCGGGAGGCCGGACCCCGAGAGCCTCAGAGTGGGACAGGCAGGTCGGTAAAAACAGGGAAGATGAAGCTCTCCCCACAATGGGTGGACCCTCACATCCTGTTTCCTTTTATTGCAGGTCCAACCTGTCAGTCACTTCCTATGCCACATCCTGGCTTACACGACCTACTCGAGGAGCCTGCTTTCATCCCACCCACAAAACGGCAAACGGACAAATCAGGACGCTCAAAACCCAAAGAGAAGAAGGAAAATTGCAAGCAACAATAATTGTTTTCAACACGCCGTTGGAGTGCATATATATATATTATATTACACTAAACATCAGTCCAGCTACAGAGGATTAAGTTCTCTCTCCCAGCTCCCCCTATTAGCACTTTAGACCAGTGGAACACATCAGAAGTGACATTTTACAATATTTCTTGACTAAGTGAATATTTACTCATTCTGTAAAAGTTTTCAAAGGGAACATTTTGGTTCATCAAAGTATTTTGATTCTCAGTGTTAATGAGTGTTTAATTTAAACAGTTTGTGTTTTTTCTATCGATTTGTTACTTTAATTCGTTTTTATTTAGTTAAGCAGTGAGTATCCATCCATTATGTCTGCATGTTACCAATTAAGGCCGAAAATCTCAGGCTGACCGGTTGGCTCTGTGCCTCTTCCAAAAGCGTCCAATATTTAAAATGACAAAACAATAAGTTCCTTGTATAAACTTTGAACCTGAATGACGTGGTCTTAGACAAGCTACTTTAAGACTTCCCCTTTCTGAGTGCCTGCTACTTTGTCTCAAGCAGTTTGGCATGGCTCCAGCCACGTTTAAAATAGTACGATGACAATCAAATGAACATATTTAACCCTTACTAAAGGGTTTTTTGAAAAACATACAACCATTAGAAAATGTTGAAATGTCTAAATGATACTATACCCCTTAATTTTAAGTTGAAATAACTTGATTAATGTATTTATTTTCCAGGTGGATTTTTAAAATCATCAGACAGTAATGATGGCAGCCTTATTCAACACACAGCATTTTTATTTGGTATGATCATATATAACCTCCACATTTAAAACACTTTATTTGTTGTTTTTTGGTTGTGTGTTTTTTTATACATATAAAAATATATGCCACTGCTTAAGTGGACCACTATGAATGCAATTGTTGTAAATGTATTTAAGTGCAACAAATAAAAAAAAAAATCCTATTATATTGGCTATTTGAAAACTCCTAAACATACAGTTTAACAGCATAGTCCAGTTTAACAGCATAGTCCAGTGTAACAGCATAGTCCAGTGTAACAACATAGTACAGTATAACAGCATAGTACAGTATAACAGCATAGTACAGTATAACAACATAGTACAGTATAACAGCATAGTCCAATGTAATCCTGGACAGTTGTGAGGATATAACTCAAATAACAATGAGAAGGCAGACAGCTTAACTTATATACGAAACAACTCAGAAGTTCATACATACATCAGATAACAGTAAAGTGCTACAGTTGGTATAAACATGTTGCTGTATAACAGCCTGTGGTAAGTGAAGACAGCTCTGTGGTCTTTGTACAGACCTCACCACCCATGACTTGTGACTCATACGTCTTTACTCACACGTATAGGTGGGGACTACGTTTAATCCCACGCGACACATTACTCAAACGTTCCATTTCATACAAGTATACGCCTGCTACAGTTCAGTTTAAGATAGACATGCGTTTGTGAGAAGTTCCACTTGGTCTGATCTAGATGCCCACTCTATTGTGCAATAAGAAGTACAATTCTGACGGGGGGGTTTCCATCTGACCCTTGAGCCTCTTCTTGTATTCTTCTTCTTCTTCTTCTTCTTATATTATGAGTTTAATTGCCACGTGTGTATTCAATTTGTCATGAGGATTTTCCCAATGAATCATTTATCAGAAATCTGAAATAGCCATGACTAATCGCATTATTTGATATTTGATCTCAATAGACATTCCTCTTGGGATACCCACTGTGTTTCCCAACTGTTGCTCAAGAGGCATGACTCAACCTGCTCAAAAAGGGTCAACTGAAGCCAAAGCTCTAACATGATAAGCAGAGTGATATACACTACATTCCCAGGTGCTTTAACCTATGGTACGATTACTTGTTGGCAAAAGGGAAACTCCCGTCACTGGACTTTTTTACCCCAATTAAGCAGCTGTTGGAAAGTCCATGTACTTCCAGGCAATGTTAAATAAAATGAAAGAGAAAATATGTCATGCTGTAATAAACATGACCGCTTTGTTCTAATGCACAAATCTATCTTCTGTGTTCTTTAGATGCATAAAATAAATATATGTAAAAAACTAGCATCTGAGGCAGCACAGAATCATGACCGACACACTATTGTTCTAGTTTGTCAGCTGAGAAATGTACAAATTCAGCAATAAACCGATAACTAGGTTGAACAACAGGCTATGAGTAAAACAAAAACATCTATTTTTGGAGGAATATGTGGGATAAGCCTGAAGCATGACTAAAAACTGTCTGCTGTCAGTCTTACTCCTACCCACATTCACACAGAGCGCTTTACTGCTCATGCAAATATCACAGTAGTCAAAAACTCATTCATTTCAAACACTACACTACATTTTCACCGTCCGTCGGCACAAGTCCAGTTTGCTTGGAAATAATTTGCTCAGGTTTTTAAAGGCCTTCCTTTTTTAATGGCATGTATTTTTATCTGGTGCCATGGTTAATCCAATATTTCACAACGTTTCCCAGCTCACTGACTCCCCCCTTATCTTTCAAGCTGACCTAAAAAGGAAACACAGTCTGATTATCTGCCTACATGATGAATGAATAAGCTGTTGTTTGGTTTTGTATTTTCCCACAGAATTCCCCCTGATGACACTGTATCTAATTGTTAAAAGATACAAATATATTCTTGTAGAGCAAAATATGACCTCATACCTGTCCTATCAAGAGTTTCCCTGTAGTTTTGGTTGTTCTAATAAAAGGAAAATATGGTGGATGAAAGACAGCTGGGTAAACAAATTACTCTTTCATTTAGAGCCAACATATGAAAAAGACTTCCTCCTGGTTCAGTATTCAAAACAAGCACCTTATCTTATTAAAGATCTCCTGTTCCCTCTCACTGCATTTGACAAAAACAAAATATGGCCTTCAGTGTGGAACAGTAACAAAATCCCCTTTGATTCATGCGATGAACTGACCCGAAGAGTCTCTGGATCCGAGCAACTCTGAGCGGCTGCCCTGCTCCTGCTGAGCCTCGTGGAAACTGCACTCTACTGCTATGAGCGTCCTGGGATCATCTGTGGAAGTGAAAGAGGAACATTTTAATACTTTGTTTCTTGTATTTGAGATTGACTTGAGAGACATATTTCATAATCCCAATCATTCATGTCATACGGTTGGGATAGTTTATCGTGAAATGCAGTGGTGACTACCTGTAGGTGTTGTGATTATCGGCGTTAATGTTATTGGCTTTTTTATGTCTTCCTTTTTTTTGTTGCTGTTTTTCTTGGCCAAAATGGTGATGAAAAGGATGATGATGATGCTAAACACGCTCAGAACCACAGTGGCGACCACAGACAATGGCCATTCCTGTTCTGCGGGACCTGTCACAAGAAATAGCAAGACATTATTACTGGATTTAGGTAAAAACAACTAAAACGCAAACGACTAGAGAAAAAGAATATCAACCTACCAGGTTTCTTTGAGCTGTCAACGGAAACATTCCCACACGTAATATCAGTAAGTGCATCTCCCTTGGTCACAATATGTTGACACCTTTGAGAAAAATAAAGTTTACATCAGAATTTCATCACATCGGACCGTCAGTGAAGCTGAGAAACATGACAACAAATTGCGGAGATCAGGGTAACAACTCACTCTGTACTCCAGGGTTTACACCTCTGGTGAATTTTGTCATTGAAGGTTCCTTCTGGACATGGTCTGCAAGAACCTGTGCCGAAAATCATTCAGTTGACTTGCCACTCAATATCACCTCTAAATTGAATGTGTATGTGTCATGAGCGTATTTTGACTTACGTTTCTCTGTGGGTTCATGACCTTTGTCGCACTTTTTAACACAAAAGGAACATTTGGCATCCCCACAGGTCAGTCCTTCTTTACAGGCACACTGTGTGTCAGTCGTGGCAGTGCACTCTTTCTCCATGACCTGAGCACCTACATTTTCAAAGATATAGAAAGAGCGTTGAAAGGATTGTTTGTGGAAATGAACGCTTGCAGTAGCTCGTAAAGAAATGTCTGGATCTGCTTACGTACCTACACACTGTGAACACCTCTGACATTGGCGATCTGTAGGTTTCAGTATGTATTTCCCGGCCTCACAGGGAGTACAGAGCCCTTTTAGCTCTGGGCCACATTCTGTGATTAGGTGGTGTCCTAAAGACAAGGGTCAAGGTAAAGGGTTAATTTATTGGTCATTTTATAATGATTGGTTTAAGAATAAAATGTAAATTGTTTCCACGTCAAGCTACACAGACATAAAAGACAAGTATTTTCATAAGAATAGAAGACAAATAGAAAAAATATACTGTATAGATACTTATAAAAACATAAAGAAAATACAGACACAAAAAGCTATAGGCTAGTGTAATCTCTGTTACAGCTGACATCAATTAGATAAGTTGTTTCCATATAGTAAAAGGTGTTCATAACGAGAGCAGGTACACTTTTAAAACCGTTTCTGACATTCTAGTATTTATCACAGATCCAAATTATTAGATTGATCAATTCCTCCTAGCATTTTGTCTTTGTTGTGGTATTAGTTGAAAAACCACTGAAACTATATTTGGTTTCAAGTCACCACCGCAGAGGAGCTGCTGGAATATGAGTTGTTCACATCCACAGACAATAGGTTAACTTTTTATTTTGATACTTTAAACTTTTAAAGCCCAGTATTACCAGTATTATCTCTGCATATAAATGAACTAAATCAATTAATTCACAACCATACAGAATTGTAATGGACATTATCTCTGCTATTACTTACCAGGGTTACAGGCTTCACAGCAAACATCATTTCTTGGTCCTTCGGTCCACTTCATGCAGCCACTGTTCGTCCGCACAGCACTGCACATACAGCCCTGAATGAGCACAGAGGCACCTATAGCCCATAGGATCCATCCCATACTGTCAGCTCTCATAGTCCCCTCAGAACAGACTGTAGGTAATCCAATCCAATAACTATGGCAGCTAACTAACTATTGTTTAAGAAAAAAGAAGATACTTATTCTTCTTTTGTTTCTCTGAATCTGTAGCTTAGGTCTATTTGTGAGTCAGCTCTGTTATGGGTTTGAAAAAGTAATATGCTATGAAGAAATATCTCTGTGCTGTGGCTTTAGCTGACTCACTCTAAGCACTCACTTACTCACAACCAAGCAGCTGAGCATTTATACTCAGGGGGCGTGTCTGAAGTAGGCTGCCCCTGAAATAATATGTTCTATTTGATTCTATTATTTGTTTGATATATTCTATAACGTGGTTAATAATGTGACTTTAAATCAGTTACACGTTAGTTAAAACCTCTACATGTTTAAAACTATAACATGGTTTCAATTCATTTTGATCATTTAAAAAGATAACTTCAGTGAAATTTATTTTCATTTATATTTGAGGATAATTCGAAAGGTCACCACCAGTGTGACTAATAAGCCAGTTAAATTGCCCTGTCATGTTGTTTTAGTCACCTGCTCTAGATCTTAAACTTGCCTAACTTGCCTAACTTCTTGAGTTGTGAAAATGTTTCTCCCTTAGTCATTGAAGGCACCATCAATCATGGAAAGAGGTAGTGGCAGCCGCAGAGCGCGTGGTGAGAGGACCGCCATACAACTCATCATGCTCACACATTCACACGTGGAGTCGCCCGTACTACAAATATGCAGTAGTCAAAAATATTAGAAAAAAACATAGTACTCTACTTGGTTGAACAAAATCACAATATAGCTTATCCAAAAATATCAGAACAAATGAATTGGTGAAAGAGGTGACTTCTTTTTATTTTTGTGGCTGCTTTTAATTGAACTATTCATATCTTAGGCTGCACTGTAACTTTTATCCATGTATTTTTTCTTTTAATGTTTATTTTATTAACTTTTCTTTTTAATGACTGATTTTAAATGCCATTTTCTTAATGTCTTTCATTTTTTGTAAAGCACTTTGAATTGCCTTGTGTTGAAAGGTGCTATATAAATAAACTTGCCTTGCCTTGAGGGGACTTCTTTATTTTTCGCCAAAACTTTACATCTGAAATAACGACACATTTTAAATGATAAGGCTCATCCTGAACCGCGTCATATACTGGGTTCAGAATCCTCTAAATATGGGGACATTTTCTATGTGTAACAATATATCTTGATTGAAGATTACATTCAGTTTCATCAAACAAATCTAGAGAATTGAACGGAAAATAATCTACAATCAAGATATATATAAATATCATTTTTTTCGACTTGCTATACTATGCCTTTTTTGTTCTGAAACCTTCGACATACGACATACACATACTATGTTGTTTTTCCTATATTATATAATTATTTGCGATATTTTTGACATTGTATATCGTTTCAAGTTTTTTTTCAACATGCTATCCTATGTCGTTTCTTATTTTTTCGACATGCTACACTTTACCCTTTTTGGTGAAATTCTGACAATATATTTTTCGTTGTGTTTTGTGATTTTTTGGATATTCTATATAACTTAGTTTATTTTTCTGATATCTTTAGGCTAATAAACATTGACTCTTTTTTAAATACTATGCTAATCTTATAACTATTTATGTGAATGATATTTTATGACAAACTAAACTATGTCTATTTTAACATAATACTTTTTAGAGAATCTCATGCACATTTCTATTAGGGTCAAATAATGTGGTGGTTTGTTTTGGCATATTTGCTATATTTCAGTGGTTACTAAGGTAACCGTTTGAGAAAGAGTTGTTTGTGTATGAGAATATGCTATCTCATTGTGCCTGTTTTAAACTTTAAAGTACTTGTACTTAAAACTTGTAAACATTCAAGCCTCAAATAATGTTAGGTTGCCTGGTTTGTTAAACAAAATCTGATACCATTGTGAGGGGGACTTTCCTGATTGTGGTCCACCATTGTCTCAACAAAAATGAAATCTATGATAGAACCGAAACTAAAGCTAAATAGTGGCTAATAAGCATGGAAACTGAAACCAAAAATGCAGCATTTGTTTACATGCTGCACTTCCTTCAGCTGAGTGGGATATGTTTTTTCTAAACAATTTAATAGTGAATTTCATTTCAAAGGGAAGTGGTATTTCCTTACAGTAAATGTTTGACTTTGGAGAACGGGACATTTGCTGACTAATGATCAGGTGGTAGGTGACAGCATACTACTTCAGTTGTATCTTATCTTATGACTGAGCTTCAGAAAGTACCCCCAAAAAAAGAAGAAAAAAAACCAATACCACAAGACTGCCTGCTTGGTCATGTTTATACATCATAATCATGACACTTGAATGACATTTGGAAAATTTCACCTTTGACATTAATGCTTCTTTCTAAGCCTATCATGGCCCGCCTACTTTAAGGGCATACACATTTGATATAAGCCTGTGACGTCTGAAGTATGTACCTCATTCGCCTACACACCCTTATAGCTAAGAAACACCTCCCACCCTTAACCATCAACCCCCACCTCCCTAAATTCAGCTATGAAGCACAGTAAACCCCAGTAGGTCAATTAACATACTGACTTGGGAAATTCTTTTGAGATGTTCAGTTACTAAAATAGTAATGCTTATTATGCTGCTGGTAAATAAGTGTGTGAGTGTGTGTATTTGCATAACGGCTCAGTGAGAGTCAAACTGCAACCATGTCAATCTGGAAATACTTATTTTACATAATGATCCATATTATAGATGTAATGCGGGCGACACAGATAATTGCGCTCTTGCCTCTTTTTTGGATACTTTTTAGTCTACCTCTGCAGACGAGGGTGTTATTATAAGGCTTTGATATCACTTCCTTCCTGACAAACTTCTTATACAGTAGGACATCCTCTCATGTGGGGGAGTGTGACGTCACCATCGAACAATACATACTTAAGACTGCTGTGGTTGGTGGTCCAGCTGACGGGGGGGCTGTATGGGCTCAAAGTATATTTGAACCTTTTAAGAGTAACGACAGCCCACGGGGAAAGTACACGCAGTAGCGCTGGTGCTCGGAAATTTCCTCTCATGGTGTTAAGTGTTTCAGTGTCACTTCAATATTGTGCGGGTGACACATTGGGTGTTGTGTTCATACCTCTTACAATTAAACAGTACTTTTTACAAAGATGTCTACTCGATAACCTCTGTCCGTTTTGAGAAACTCTCTTGATTTTGAAGGATTATTCTAATTTGGGTTAATAGGAGAAAATTACATACAGTATGTCTCCATCTAGTGGTCCTGCAAAAACAAAAACAAACAGGCGATGGAAAATGCAGACATCATTTTGAACATATATATTTTATTCATATATATAATAAATTTCTATGTACAATTTATTCTTCTTTTGTAAAGAAACAAAATTACAGAGAAAGATTTGATTGCAAACAGTGTTTCATACCATGGGGAAGGAGAGACAAATGGAAAAGTGCTATTAAACTGTGTGTTATTTCCATCTTGTAACTACATTTTAGGTAGAAACAAGAGGGATTTGCCATCGTTTTGCAAGGAGATCAGAGTTTAAAGGCCAGGATTCCCCTAGAAGTCCCTTTGAACTCTTAAATGAGAATCGCCAGATAATAATCATAAAGACGTCATAGACAGCTCGTACAAAATGAAGAAATATCCACCACAACTTGTGATGCTTTGGCATTAATCACACTGACTTTTATCAAAGCTAGCACTCGCTACAAAGGAGACAACCATGATGCTTTCAGCAGATTGGTTTATCTCATGTCAACACTTTTGCTGTGGTGTCCACTGTTTGCAATCCTGTTTTAAGTTGATTAACTTACTTATATGTGTTTAAACCAAAGTGTTAAGAATGTCTGGGTTTAATCACTGACAGGAATAATGATACATTCAACAAAGCACAGCTAGGACAGTAGAAACTGGCCACTGATTCACAAGGGGTGATGTCTGATTGTCTNCGCTTTCTTTAACGAGCCCAGTTGAGCACAGTCATGCAATATGCAGCCTAGGTTAAATACGACGGCTGGGGCTCAGGGCTCCCTTCAAAATGAAGAAAATCGCCACGGGATCTTGAACCTAATCAAGGCCTTTTTAGCAGTTTGGCCGAGGTGCGAAGAACTTACAACGGTGGGGCTAGCTAAGTTTGGAAGCAAACTGGCTCGCAGATCAGCACTTTTTGTTCATTATTTCCGATTGGGGCAATGCTTCTTACACATTCCGTGGATAAGCAATGAATCATCTGAAGTGCCTTTGGGGACAAAAAATCCATAAAAAAAAACATGCTCATCTGCTGGAAGCCGTTGGCTACTCTAAAAAGCCACGACCAATCGCAGCGATCTGAGCCGGCGCGGCCGGGTAGTAAAATAATCTAGATGCCTAGCTCTGGGCCCTGTCAGCCTTCCAGATCTGCCTGCCACAGAACTCCCTATCTCGGTGCGCCTCATTGCGGCTCATGTGCCGCCGGGGTTCCGTGTCGTGTTGGAGGAGGGGCTCGTAAGGACAGTGGCAGATTTGTTCCGGCTGTGTATTTTCAAATTCTAGCGCACTCGAGCTGGTTTCTCCAAAATGACCTACCCCACCTTTAAGTAAGCTTGTGGTAATGCCACAGTACAAAGGAAATGGGGCCAGAGGTTTGGTGTAACGTGCGAAATTTGATCTGTACGCACAGATATGAGTCAGGGGATCAATCTCAAGTTCTAGTACCCGAGAAATGTTCCTACGGGCAGGCTGTAGGTGTCGGCCTGGGTCTGGGGGATTGAGATCCAGGCCCAGCCAGCTTAAAGGTCTTGCAGGACAGAAAATATTCCAGGTAGAGTAAACACTCCCCAGAATGTCTACGTGGCAGCGTTAAAGAATCACCACACTGAATACCACTCACGTTTCACAAACTGTACACGTCACGTCATACAAAAGGGTTTTCAGCCACAGAGGACCCGTGCTTGTGTGAGTGAGAAGCCTTCCCCTGTTGTGTTCTCGCTGCCTGTTTACTTGGACATCAGACGGATAGACAGATATTGGGGGGGAAGGAAGAGGGCCGGTCAGTGTCTACATTCTGAACTTGGAGAGGCAAAGGATTGAGAGGAAAAAGAGCGAAGGGGCAGAGTGGGGTTCAAGGAGAATTGTTTGTTGTGCTCGAGCAGCTTTCAAGGCACTGTCCTGTCACATGATGTCAACAAAGAACTCACAGGGATTGCCCATAGCATGCTGGAAGGACTGGCGGCTGGCGGTAAGCTCAGGAGGAACGGCTGCTAACTCTCTTCCAGGAGGGGCTCCGGGGGGCGTGCTGCTGCTGACGGAGGTTTTGGGGGCCAGACGGGTCAAACAATACGTGGGGGGCAAGCCTGGAGGGCCGTAGGAGGAGGCGTGGCTTCGCTCGCTGTGGGCACACGAGCCGGGCCCTGGCAGTGTGAAGGGGGCGTGGCTGTAGGTGAAGGAGGGGTGGCTGTTCTGAGAGTGAGGCTGACTCCTGTGTGACTGAGTGTGGCTGTGACTGGAGCGGGCGTGGCTGTGACTGGATACGGCGTGGCTGTGAGTGGATACGGCGTGGCTGTGACTGGACACGGCGTGGCTGTGACTGGAGACGGCGTGGCTGTGACTGGACACGGCGTGGCTGTGACTGGACACGGCGTGGCTGTGACTGGACACGGCGTGGCTCTGATGGCTCGTTTGGCTGGCGGACCGATCACCGCGCCTCCCTCCACGGACGCGGGGCTCTGACTCGCTGCATGTTGACCGTTGACCCTTTTCCTGTGGGGAGGAGCGTCTACTTTTGCCTGCGCTGGGGTTGGATCCACTGCTTCGGCTTCCTGTTGAGGAAAATAACACAGGCCTTTTAGCTTGGCTTTGTAAAGTACAAGAACTCCTAACAATAGAAACAGACCTGACCAGATCCTACTCATCCGCTGATTTAGCCCTACATGAGGGCAGAACGTCACACATTAAACAAAATACTGAATGTTAAAAAGCATAATGTAGACTTTATGAGCTGCAAGATGTGCATTAATTCCTTTAAATACATTACTGGACTTTGTTTAAGGTGTGACAAGATATTTTATTATGCAGTCTAGCAAGAGTCGACAGTCAAGGGCAAACATTATCTCAAAGGTTTCCTCCCCAAGTTCCACCAGCAGCAACTTGTACAAAGGGCTTCATTTGATATTCATAAACACTGAAACATTCACAGATTATAAATGTAAACATGATACACCTGCATCAGAAAAACACTACCACAGACAACTTTGGGGAAAATACAAAATAACTTACAGATTGGTTTAAGTTATTCTATCCACATTGTCAATTGTGGCTATATCTAGGTCAGTGTCTGCACACTGGTGGCATCATACTGATAGAGGTGTATCACGCTGTTGCAAAATTAACCACTCCACGCGTCCCCTTCCGCAATGAGCCCAACAGTACTGGGTAAAGTGGTGCATGATCGCCCCCTATCAGTGGGAATGATAGCACAAGCCTCGGAGTGATCATCCTGCATCATGCACCTCCCAGCACAGAACCAACGCATGCCCAGAGGTGCAGAGGGAGAACGGACCGTCAGGAGAGCCACACACACAGAACACACACGGACAAAGAAGGACGCATGGGACGGACGGAGGAAAAAAAAAAAACCTTAAAGCCACAGTATGATAGGTGGAGAATGTTGAGCACAAGAGAAGGAGAGGAGGAATATAATAAGATGAAAGGATTAATGGTCAGATAGAGAGGGCGAACAAGAAAGAGAGCAGCACAGGAGGAGAGGGGGTTAGCAGGCTTACCGGTTCCCCCAGTGTCCTGGGACTACCTCCTCCTTCAGTCTACCGTTGCCCAGCAGAAACAGAGGGAACAACATAATTACACACACCTCCCGCACTAGCTAATGTGCCCTACTACTGTACTGGTCCGCATGATCATGATGAATGGTCGTTATCATCCACACTTAGGGCTACTCGATTACGGCAAAAATCATAATCTCGATTATTTGGGTCAATAATTGTAATTGCGATTATTAAATGCGATTATTCATTGACTTTGAAAACATCCATTTATTGGAAAAAAAAAATTTGAACAGTATGTTTTTAACAGTTGATTAACCTGAACTTTAAGTATAATTCAACTGAAAAACCCAAAAATATATATAAATGAAAAAAAAAAAATAATAATAATAATAAAAAAATAATCGTTTTATTTCGATTACGTTGTTTTCGTAATCGTTGCAAGCCATAATCGTAATCGCGATTAAAATACGATTAAAATACGATTAATTGAGCAGCCCTATCCACACTCATGTCTGTTTTTGGGTCTTATTTTGTCCTCAATCCTCAAGTTGTGGAGAAACTGCTCCTCAAAAATAAAAAAAAGCACACGTGCACTTATTCAAACAAGCAGCTATATTTACCCATGAACACTTGTTTGTGTGCCAAAAGAAACAAAACTACATCAAAAATACATTAAGTGAAAATGATTGTCTTTATCATCTCTGTCCCTACATATGAACCAAATAAAAGAGTGTGAACCGGCGGAAGGCAAGACATGATGATGTCTGATGAATCACTCAAAACAATGAAACATAAACGAACGGTGACATGGAACTTCCACTTATCTGGCCACTACGAGCCACCCATTTATGTACAATCTCTGTTCCTCCTCTCTCCCTCAATGCGGTTATCAAAAACCATGCAGAAGCAACACAAAGCACTGTCACGTTCTGATTCAAAATGAACACAAAAGATCATTCGAGAGCTGATGAAGAGCGATGGGCTCGGTGTTGATCATTCAAGCTGGCGACTTGTAATCACATGGTTGATCAGATTCTTTTTTTGTGTACACACCCAGTACTGCAGAGCTGTCCGCTGCATGACTCAAGATGCTCATGATTGACCTTGACAATACAGGACGCGTTTTAGAATACACATATTTCATTAATAAAGATGCAATGTCAACTTCCTGCCCAAGAAAGGCCGAAAAGCTAAAATTAGCAGACAGTTGTTAATACTGACATTTATCAGGAATACTTAAGGATAATGTCATGTTGCATGTTGAGTCAAATGATCACAGGAATGAATGAATTAAAGCCATGTGTTGCCTTCTCCTCTTCATCGCTTACCCTCGCTGGGCTGGCTGCCTGCGCTCCCACTTTGGAAACTGTGGCATGGGTCCGAGTATCCTGGTGGGAAGCTGGGGGGTGCGGAGGGAAAGGGAGGGTAGGGGAATGGCTGCCCGCCCAGGGGCCAGGGGTTGGTTGTGGGGGGTAGCGGTGCCAGAGTGTCCTGCTCAGAGCCTCCGCCGCTCGATGCCTCGTTTAAATTGAGTGACGCCATGTCTTATTGGAGAGAAAACAGAACCATAAAGGAAAATGTTTAGTACAATCCTTCTTTTCACAAAAAGCAATTAATAATTCAGCTTTATTTATATAGCACTTTTCATACAACACATGCAGCTCAAAGTGCTCTACAAAATGACACATCACAAGTTAAGAATAAACAACAACACATTCCCCTCAGATTATTTGTTAAGAACTTTAAAAGGTGCAAAATATAACATGTGATCAGGTTAATAGACTCAAGGAGGTGAAATGTATGATAATAACAATTAAATAAATAATGGTTTCTCTCTGACGGATAAGACTCAAGTCAAAACCCCATAAAACAAAGTGAACATATACAGTAGGTACAACAGAAAAAAGATTAAGACCTATAAAATAAATAAAACAATATAAAGGTAGGTAAATAATAAAGACTAAGAGAACATTTAAAGTGGGGGTTTGCTAATAAAAAGCTAATCTAAAAAGTATTCGTTTAAAAATGACAATTTCAGTCAGAAGTCTCATTATTGACACAGTAAAGGAAGGGTCTGTAAAAGAAGGGTCTGTACTTTGGCAGACGTCGCCGAAGGTATAGTAGCATTGCTCGGAGAAGGTGATCTTGTTGACCGTGTGTCTCAGGTAGCCATGTTTCAGCAGACTGCTCGCGTACTTCCTCGCATCCCGCCTGTCCTTAAATCCTTCAACTCTGGAGTAAAGCCAGTCCACCACGTCGGCACCTGACACACACACACACACACACACACACACACACACACACACACACACACACACACACACACACACACACACACACACACACACACATGAAGGTTCCTGCTCTAATGTGTTGAACAGATGCAAAAAATACTCAATATGCATAACAGTCACAGTGGCTACACTAAGAGAAGCAGCACAATGTTGCAAGAACTTTGAAGAAAGTTGGTCTAGATATAATGCTACAATTGTGCAAATTGTGGAGTTTATTCAAGGCAATTTTATGGAAAGAAAAACAAACTAAAACTGTTGGGGAAATATGTTCCAAGGCCCATAACTTTGACCCAGTTTATCTGTTTGCCCTTGCTGAGCACAGCTGCCCTCTCAGTGTTTTGTCTTCCTATTCCTGCCTGTTGGCGTCAGCTGATAGAGGTGTTATGGTTTATCTTGTTATGCACAATGTTGATTATTCTCTCACAACTAGCTAAATACATGGGTTTGGGGTAGAGATCTTCAGAATTGGTTTGGCATCCGCTGTGTCAACCCGTGGCACACGACATGTCTTGTGAATTCTCCGGCCAAAGCTCCATGTAAACCATCAGTTTACCATCAAACTTCCTGTCTCCATTGCTTCAGAAGTTTCTATCACAAAAACTGATATGTTACTTCTTGTATATAGAAACAAAAAACACTAAAAAGATGACAACTTGATGGATTTAAGAAAATGTCGTTGTGATTCCAGATTAAATCCATTTTAGAATTCCTGTTTCATTGTTAAATTTGTAATTGAACTTTGTGGAAAAGAAGGGACATCTTTTTTTAGGGGGCATTACTCCACATAGACAGTATCAATGTTCAGAGCAGTATGCATACAAGGCTGGTCTGTGTATTTCTCCAAAGTACATGCATTATTTAGAGTAAAAGCTCCACCACATAGTCTACAGGAATCGAAGGTCTGCTCTCAGTCGTGTGAGTAACCACATAGCTCAGCTTTTCTCACCAATGACGGCATTGGCGATGGTGATCTTCAACCACATCCTGTCTCGAATCTCCAGCCCGGAGTCAGGCAGCTGCATCACCTTGACGATGGTTGCCATGTCTGTTTTACTTGCAGATAAAGGCAAGTCATCGAACTCTGGGGTGGGAGAGGAGGGAGAAACTATTGACAATTGGATCTTTTTTATTGTTTAAATGATGTAATGTTATTATAATTACCACAAAACGGATGCTTCATAGAGTGTGATGGAGGTGGTGGTTGGTTGTTTTTACCATAGTGAGGGTACGGTCCTGTCAGAGCCGTGGTGTGTGAGATCCAGGCTGCTGGGTCAATGGGTCTAACAGGCTCCGCTGAACAAAATAAACAATAGACAACTTTAATAAAAGACACATTTGAAGTCCGTGATTGTGATTGTGATCGTGAGATAGTACGAGTGTCCGTCTTACCACGAGGGATGGTGAAGTAGCTTCGTGGAGACGGGTCCCAACATTTGGCAACAGTAAGACTAATAGGACTGCAGGAGAAAAAGGAAAAACAGTTTGAAAATAATAATAAATAATAAATATGTTAAAGACCTGAGAAACTGAAGTTCATTTTAGCCAATACAACAGAGTTCTGTTTCTTTCATCAGCTCGAAGATCAAGTCAGTGTATTTTCAGTGGAGAGGCTTAACGCAGGTCACCATAAGTCACGAAATGACACCACACACTAATCTGCATATTCCTACTGTAGAGTATTAGTGTGTACAGTATTGTGCATGGCTCTAAACTCAAATAACAGGCATCAGAACGAGGCAGAAAAGTAGCTAATACCAGCTCCAAAAGTCACTAATCTCTTCTTTTTTTTATTGAAAAAGTCACAAAGCGTGTTTGATAGGTCACTGAAAGTAGCAACAAACATTCAGTTTTGGCAACAATGGATAAACTGATCACGCTTTTATTTGACAGTCATCCTTTTTCTCAATAGGGTTTTCTTTTCTAAATTCTTTAAATCTCCAAAGAGCACCATCTCAGATGAACTTATTATTATAAAGAGCCATATTAGCTAGAATCCACTTCAAGACACTGGAACTAGCGTACCATGCTGCGAATGGATCTGGCCCTTCCTACATCCAGGACATGGTTAAACTATACACCCCAGCACGTGCACTCCGCTCTGCGAGGGGGACCCAAGTTCCCATCAGCAAAAACACGCGGGTTTGCTATCCTGGCTCCAAAATGGTGGAATGAGCTCGTCCCCATTGAAATCAGGACAGCAGAAAGCTTACACATCTTCCGGCGCAGACTGAAAACTCATCTCTTTAGACTCCACTTCGAGCGATAGAATTATTAACAAAGCACTTATACAGTACACTAATAAAGGGCTGGCTTATCTAAAACCAGTTGAGTAGCACTTGAAATGTTTTAGCTCTATGAAACCTGATACTTATATGATTCTGTTTTTCTTCAAGTTTGTATTTTGTTGGTCGAACGCACTTATTGTAAGTCGCTTTGGATAAAAGTGTCAGCTAAATGCAATGTAATGTAATATTAAACCATACATACATGAAATGATTCTCTCAATTTGATTATATTCTGCAGCACTAAGTTACATAATCAAAACGCTCTGACTGTGTGCTCTTACCCAGTTTTGGAAACAATCTCTCGGAGGATCCTCACCGCGTCGTCATTGCTCATGTTCTCGAAGTTTACGTCATTGACCTGTCAAGCAGACACAACATACATTCTTTCCTCATTACATTAGAATATAATGTTTCTCTGTGACTGAAAGGGCTCAAATGTATTCATGCATTTGAACTGTGCACATTAATCCCTGCAGTGCTCTTAGGCCTTTAGATGCCTACAAATCGTAAGCTGCTTATTATGGGATACAGATTCATAATCATAATTTATTATAAATGTTGGGGCAACAACAATTCGTACTGAGCCATCGGGTGTTTTATAGAGGGTGTAGCTGTGGAGCTTAAAGAGAGGCCTTAATAGGGAGGAAAAGCCTCGTAACAGAAGTGAATGCAACATTGTGATTTTTAACAGGCCACAAAACCTTGAAAAGTCATGTGTGGTGTTTAGCTTTCACACTGTACAAACGGCAGCAGCAGAGGTGCTTTCATTACACCAGAAACTCTGGTATTGACCACAAAAATGTAAGGAAATTCCAGATGTGTGATGGTATTTTGTTAAACTGGAGCTATCGGTTACCTGGAGCAGCATGTCTCCAGGCTCTATTCTCCCGTCAGCAGCCACAGCGCCTCCTTTCATGATGGAGCCGATGTAGATGCCGCCGTCTCCCCGGTCATTACTCTGACCGACAATACTGATACCTAAGAAGTTGTATTTCTCTGTCAGGGAGAAAGAAAGGATTTATTAGATTCATTTAAATATTTGTTGGGATGTAACAAATAAGTTAAAAGTGAAAAAGTGAAAAAAAAAAAAACAGAAAATACATTATTATTGTGATGTTTGAACATACATACTGTATCTATAATTATAATAACAGTGTTGAGACAATTCAAAGAGCTTTTAACTAAGCCCACACTCCCAAAAAATGAACGATAGTTATTGAAGTGTCAGGTTTACCCATGTTGAGCGTGACGGTGATGATGTTGAGGCTCATAGTGGAGTCTGTGATACTGCTGAAGGACGAAGACTGGAAAGGCAGAAGAGGATCACATAAGAAGAGCACATCAGAAATAATCAAAGTGGCATAAAGTCTATATCAATTTGCTTTCTCATCTGTTTCCCACACTCAATGTCAATTTGAGTTTGATCAGGGGTAGTGATGTGTCTCAGAAGTGCTCACCCGATCTATTTTGGCCACTTTGTGTCTTCGTCGGCGGCGCTTGTGTCGGCGCATCAGCTGTGAAGAAGAACTCTGTTCTGTGGAGCTACTGAGCCTGAGACACAGAAGCAGAGGAGAAGTATTGGAGAGGGAAAGGAAAGTGGACAAAGAATAGGACATTACAGAAGTTAACGGACACTATTACAACCTTTTTGTCTGCAGTGAAAACGATGAGGTAGACAAGTGACAGAAAAATACAACAGCTCTTTAAATGAACAACAATGCAAATCAATTGTCCCTTTGTTAGCTGACGTTAGTAGGGCTGTTAGGCCTTTACCCTTTGCATGTAGCATCAACAACACAGCATCTGTAAGTTCATGATGTTACCTTTGTCATTATAAACGCTGTCATTTAGTCCTAACTTAATATGACTCACTTCTGTAGCTGATTATTACTTAAAGTATATTACTGGTGGATCAACCACGACTAGTGCTAAACGATTAGTTGGTTAATCAATAAGTTGAAATCAAATGAATCAGCAAGTATTTTGATAATGATAATTATTAAGCTTTTTATCAAGCCCAAAAAAAGCTAAACATTTGCCATTCCAAATTCACAAATGTTGGGGTTTTTCTGCACTGTGTGTGTTTGGTATCTTTGCTAATAGATTATTTAGATAAATAAGATTGTTGGGCAGGTGAAACAAGCAACATGAAAATGTGACATATTTCACATATTATGACATTTTGTGATTCATCAATAATAAACAATAGATTATTGATGATACAAATAAGGGTAAGTTTCATGTCTAACCACAACTAATAAAATATCATTGTGAATAAACACCTCAGGAAGAAGAGATGAGGGAAAAAACAAACATTATAAGCTTCACAGAAACAGCATTTACTGCATATGTATTGTATTGTTTTTACTACTTTTATGAAAAACAATACAGTTTCAGAGACAAACACTTTGATGTGAGGTGGTTGTTACCTGCTGGCATCTTCGTCTTCCTCACTATCCACGAATGAGCTGGACTCCAGCTCGCTGCTCATTACTGAGGCGCTGTCGTAACCCATGGCCGAGTCCCTCGCAGTGCGCTCTGATTTCGAGTGACCGTTGATTCGAGGGACTGGAGAGAGAGAGAGCAGAGCAGCAGTGAGTATGACGGGAGGTCACGGTGCTATCGAAGGATCAGATCAGCAAGAGAGGGAGGAGAGGAAGTGAGAGTGGTGGAACTGGAAATAAATCTGAGCCAAGGACAGAAACATCAGCAGTCATTTCATCTTCAATACCTGTGGATAAAATGTAAGCATTATTGAACATATAAGCTACAAAACCGAACTAACAGTAGAGTACAAGAAAGGGAATGGAATACAGCATCAATAACTATTGGCTACAGCATCGGGCTGAACTGAATACTTTGTAATGGCATTTTTGCACATCTGCAGATAAAGATTAGGCTACAATAATATATATGTATATCGAGTATATAGAGGTGATAGAGTTATTATATCAAAATGTAATGAATAAAAGATAGATGTCAACAATGTCCAACATTTTTTATCAAATTAGAT
This sequence comes from Notothenia coriiceps, assembly GCF_000735185.1. Taxonomy (NCBI): domain Eukaryota; kingdom Metazoa; phylum Chordata; class Actinopteri; order Perciformes; family Nototheniidae; genus Notothenia; species Notothenia coriiceps. The sequence goes on along the minus strand of NW_011364164.1, from coordinate 141,002 downwards.
ACTTATTTTTTTGCATTTTTTTGCATTTAGTTTTTCAAAAACAAAATATTTACTTAAGTCAAAGTTTAAAGTTTGCTCTCCTGCTTGCTGCACGTAAGGAAGGTATGCATCTGTATTAATGGATGGAGTAGCAGCAACATAAAGGATGTTTAAATAACCAAATTAAACAAATATATTGTTCTTTAAAAAGGTGATGACATCCTTAAATATGACAACAAACATTGGAGGTTTACTTTTGAAAACCTCATAGAAGCTCTGAATGAAAAAAAAAAAAGTCCGTTGGTCAAGCCCTGCTAAAGTAAACTAGTCAAAGTGATTCATACAAAGTTGAAAATTAAATTAAAACGAGCGACTTGGTATTGACTTACTGCACTTTCAAAATTCCCAGCAGTGTAAATCTAGCCTGCCCATCTCCTTACGTACATAGCCAGCGCCGTGGAGCTGTCTCAGGGTGGCAGCGGATTCGCTGGAAAGGTCTCACAAGGCGGAGAGAGAGAGGGCGTGGCAGCCAGCGCATTCGCCGAGAGCAAGCAAAACATTCCAGCAATGTGAGAGTTCCCATCGCCAGCTCCGACCAGGTGGTGCTTCTCTGAAAGCCGAGCCACTGCACAGAAGCACTCAATCAGCAGGACATGACATCCACTGTCAGGATTCACACGACCATATTTCCTCCCACGCACAAAGGACTGAGAGAAGAAAACAGGAGGGCAGGTTCACCAAGCCAGACTGAAACCTGTGTCTTTGTGCTCTGCTCCGTCTGTGCTCGCCTCTCTCTAAAAGCCCCAGACGCTCTCTGCCCCCCGGCTGGCTGCTCACAGGCTGCACAGCTGATCTACAATAGAGGCAGTGAACAGGGAAGAATCACAGAGGTGCTCTGCGAAGAATGTTAGGTAAGAAAACTAGAAAAAGTAGAAAAGTAGGCGAGCCTTTTATGTATTACTTTGGGCACACATTAATCGTGAGCTTTTCTAAAGTTGTGATTATTGTTTACTTTTTATTCACGGCATAAATCAATATAATGCACTCAGCAGATAGTAAATATGTAAAGTAAGAACATATAACTAAGTAGTGTGGGTTAACATTACATAAACAACATCAGTCTATAAAAGCTCAAAACAACAATTCATCCCTCTCCCTACTGAAAAACAAGAGCCTTCATCATTTACTTTCCAATATCCCAATGTAACGATAGAAAATAACCTGCTATAAACTAACCACTAAATCAAATTACATGTATCCTATAACATCATTAAATTCCATATATCATCAACAGCCTTAACACAACAAATCCCCCTCACCACAGCCGACAGAGCCTTTATCCGTCGGACGCACAGAGAAGCCGAGAGTCAGGAGAAAGTGTTGCCTCCTCCCTCGCTCTCACGGCACGCAACTATACAATGACTGCTAATCTGTCTACGACCAATCAGATGATGCTATTCTGCCGGACAGGGATAATAAGGGATTTGAGAGGATGTGCTGTCCCATCTCTGCCCCAGGTGAAAACACCATCAGGTTATTAAAATGCCAAATGCTCTGAGCAGCATTGCTTCACAAACAATTATTTGAGGGTGCTTTTGATAAAGGGGGCAGATTCACCAGCTGTTTTTGCGCTCTGGGTTAATACTTTAATATAAGCATAAGTGCTTTGGCTTAGCAATGTTCTCTTTGACCTTAAGCTTGAAATCCCAGCAGCACTGAACAGAATTACACTTAATGCAATGGATATGTTTTTCTTTTTCAGGGTATTAATGTTCTCTTTTACATAATCACTGATCATCAGGTCTTGTCTCACACAGGTTGAAATGCAGAGCACCTGGCGGCGTTGAAACCGATCATATCCCATAACTCCATCCTACACCTGTTCACCCTCCAAAGATGTTCAACTGCTGCATTATTTATCTACACTCATTCTGAAACAGCAGGCAAAAAATAAAAAGGGATATGTTTACCAGGGCAGAGCACTTTACCTGATCACTGTCAAACCGCTAGCATTCACGAAGAGAAAACATCCCTTGAAGCGAGTGTATAAGGTAACGGGGGAATTCCTGCTGATGCTGCAGGCTGCGAGGTAAAGAGGTGGAGCTACCGCCTCCTTCTGCAGATCCAGGTCATGTGACTATGACAGCAACCGGGGAGCTAACATAGCTAAATTAAAGAATAATATATGGTGCTGTTTGCTAGATGTATGACCAGGGGTGCATATCACTTTTTTATTGAGTTACTCAGATGAGTACCAGGAGACTCACCCCACATGAAGCGTGGTGTTAATAAGTGCAGTCTTCCTCACTGTCCTCCTCAGTGTCTCCTTCACTGTCCTCTATATACACTTTTTGCATGCTAGATGATGAAGATGATGATGATGCACCTCCCTGTCTCTTTTTAAGCCTCCGATTTGCTTTCTCCAAAACTTGTTGCCAAAAATGTGAAGTCCTTGCATTTCCTCAGGCCAAGTTGAAGGATCAAATACTAAGGAATTATCACATGACTTCATATCTGATTTCAGAGGTGGGAAGTAACAATGTACACTTATTCAAGTACTGTACTTAAGTACAATTTAAGATACTTGTAGTTTACTTGGGTATTTCTATTTTATGCTACTTTGTACTTCTACTCCACTACAGTTCAGAGGTACATGGTGTACTTGTACTACATGTATTTAATACCTTTAGTTACTTCACAGATGTGGATGAATGATGTGAAATATAATCAAGTGTTAAATCAGACTTTAGTTCCACCTGGAGTAAATTCACAAGCTACCCTGCAGTATACAAAGTCATTCAAACTAGCTGCACCTTTACCAGCTTTGAGAACACTTTCATGATCAATCATTTTAAAACATATCATATATATTATTCTGAAATGGACCAATCTGCACAATGACTACTTTTACTGTCGCTACTTTCACTATATTTTGATGATAATACTTTCTACTTTTACTTGAGTAACACTTCTTCCACCTCTGTCTGATTTCAAACTCTTCCATTAACANCAGCCGACACCTGACAAAAACACTTAGAAATCGAGGGGGAAACAAGCGTTGGAAGACGATATACTGTCAGACGTTGGAGGGGAGGGTGCAGGGGCGGCGTGTATGGTGGCATAATTCTTACCACAGTATTACCCGCAACGGGGTACTAAAGGTTGACAACAAAGCAGAGGCGATTACCAGGGGGGGGGAAACACGACACGACAAGTACCACTTACTACTGAACGATATGGGTAACAAGTGTTCATAACACAGAACTTCATGTTATACTGCTCACATGTACAGGAGAACGAACTTCATACGGGTAAGAATACATATAACATGAAGATGTATCAAGTTATACATAGGTATTATGGTGTTTAGATAGACCCTTATGAAAGAAACAATGAAACGCGTCTAACAGGTCACGTCTCAACACATAAGATATAGATACAACAGATTACTAGTCTGAAATCAAGTTGCGGCCGGGGGATCTTCTTAAGATAGATTTCCGTATTCGGACGTCGATATGTTTTACAGTAAGTTATGAATAACCGCGCCGTGGAAACTCGCCGCGCACGGAGCGTGTGCTCCATAACTAGTAGTTTAGACTGAGGTTTGTTAGTATAATAAGACTTTACCACTGGATTTAGAGCGGGTGTATACTGTTGATTGAAGAATGACAGCGATGAAAAGGCTATGGTATTATCAAGCCCTACATTATGAATGGATGATACTGAATGCTCGGTAGTACGTAAAACTTATATACTGAAATACTGAAACATTGTCGTACCATAACCTGACATAAGAGATGTGACTACCATATCAGAGATGACACCTTCTCGACCTATTTTATGAAGAGGGTGAAATACACGGCCATATGACATACAATTTCTTCGGCTTCATCCTCAGCATTTCTGACCTATTTTCGCGATATATTTACGTCAGCGTAATTCTCATAATTTTGGTACATCTCGTAGTCGTTATCGTGAGTCCTGTCCGTGTAGGTAGTTGTTATGCCTCCGTACAAGGGACCTCTACAACACACGTCCGGAGACGAACGCTAACCACCGAGGGGACCCAGATCGGAGTGGGCGACCCCTTTGCTAGGAGCCAGGACTCTCCTCGCTCTTCCCTTCCGCTCAGCGCCTGCCAATGTAAGGTAGCTTGCCGGTACCAACAATGTTTTATGGACCCATAATAGTGATTATGATTTAAGTTAAGTTTTGCCATAATCATGTCTTTTTCCATAATCAGGTAGCTGAACAACATTGGTAAAAAATGTAGACATTATATATATATATATATATATTTCTATTAATCATTTTCGGCCTTTCGGCATTCGGTTTTCGGCCAACTGTTTCCTATTTTCGGTATCGGTTTCGGCCAAGAATTTCCCATTCGGTGCACCCCTAATAATGATCATATGAAGGTGTGCCGCGGAAATCATCTTTTACATAATAATTGCATTCACTGAACACGGGAAATTACAATCCTGCCGTCCTCTCTAGAGTGTCATGATGAGGTTCAGGTAAAGCACGGTTAATGTATTATATTCAGGGGTGCACATAACCTTTTGAGTGAGTTACTCAGATGAGTACCAGGAGACAGCGTTTGGTACTCACCCCACACGAAGCGTGGTCCTCCTCAGTGTCTCCTTCACTGTCCTCTATTTACACTTTTGCATGCTAGATGATGAAGATGATGAAGATGCACCTCCCTGTCTCTTTTTAAGCCTCCGATTTGCTTTCTCCAAAACTTGTTGCCAAAACTGTGAAGTCCTTGCATTTCCTCAGGCTAAGTTGAAGGATCAAATACTATGAAATGATCACATGACTTGAAGTCATAACTGATTTCAGATGTGGGAAGTTACTAAGTACACTTATTCAAGTACTGTACTTAAGTACAATTTTGAGATATTTGTACTTTACTTGACTTTGATGCTACTTTGTACTTCTACTCCACTACAGTTCAGAGGTATATGGTGTGCTATTACTACATTAAATGTATTTAATCCCTTTAGTCACTTCACAGATGTGGATGAATGATGTGAAATATAATCAAGTGTTAAATCAGACTTTAGTTCCACCTGGAGTAAATTCACAAGCTACCCTGCAGTATACAAAGTCATTCAAACTAGCTGCACCTTTACCAGCTTTGAGAACACTTTAATGATCAATCATTAGAAAACATATCATATATATTATTCTGAAATGGACCAATCTGCAGCATGACTTCTTTCACTGTCGCTACTTTCACTATTTGTTGATAATACTTTTCTAATTTTACTTGAGTAACATTTTGAATGCAGGATTTTTACTCTAACAGAGCATTATTCCTACACAAGATCTGAGTACTTCTTCCACCTCTGTCTGATTTCAAACTCTTCCATTAACACCCTGAGTAAGTTTGCAACTGTGTGTTTTTACTCCACTTTGTTGTAAATAAAACTGCAGCAGCTTGACCACAGAGTGTGAATGTTGTGATCAGCTGATTTTGCGCAATTCTCCAGTGTGTGCGCGGGGCACAGAATGTGCACAGGGAGTCTCCCACTGCAGCAAGTTGGCGGAGCTTTGGCACAATTCTGTTGTTCATACCAAGATTAACCCTGTCTGTGCACACGGTGAACAACTCTGTCTTCCAGTGATCTAAGCCTCTGCCTCCTGTAAAGCTTCACAGGTCCGTCGGTTATCCCAGCTAGAAATGTTTGGTTCTAACCAATTCTGAGAATGTTACCATTCATTGTTCTAGGAACGTTTTCAGCCGGAAGTTTTCTTTTGGTTCCCAGAATGTTCTTCTGAAAGGTAGGATAACGTTCTCTAAAAACATTCTTAAAATGTTTGGTGATAACCTTCTTAAGATGTTTTTGATAACCTTCTTAAGATGTTTTTGATAAAATTGTTTGAACATTATGCCCTACTTTTCTTAAAACGTTTTCAGCGTGAAGTTTTATTTTGGTTCCCAGAATGTTCTTCTGAAAGGTAGTATAACTTTCTCTAAAAACATNCGGCAAAGTGGCTTTGGGACCACTTACATCCACTGAGTTGACGAAGAAACCGTGTAGGACCGAAATATGTGTTTGTTTTGATGACCTATCAGAGCAAAGCGCGTAGTGACACAAGTGACGGTACTGCATTTCAGAGTTTGCCGCGCACATGCGTACCTGCGTACCCAGTTATGTGCACCCCTGTGGTATGACCCATGAAACTGGCCAGTGACCCACCCCATTCCCCCTAGTTCACTTCATTAGAGCGGAACAAGTGTAGCAGGCGAGGAGAGCCAGGCCGAGGAAACAGAGAAAGAAAGAATGTGTGTGTGTGTGTGTGTGTGTGTGTGTGTGTGTGTGTGTGTGTGTGTGTGTGTGATCATTCGGTAATGCTTTTCTGTCGTCTGTATGATAGTGTCAGATGTGTGTTGGGGTCAGTCCACACAGAGAGGAGGATGGAGGACAGACGCAGAGTTCATCAAGCTGAAGGTATTTCCACATCAGCCACAAACAGCAGATGTGCAGTTGGCAGTGAGCAGCAGTGGATCTGAGCTTTAGCCAAGTCAAAAACATGACGACAAGATGCAAAAGTGTGATGCGATGGATTAGTTGATGATCAAGTTGATGTTTTTCCAGCATCCAAGACAGCTTTTCCTAAAATCTCAATCTGATGCAGTCCTCTGTGAGACTAATGGCATAATGAATGCGCCAGGAAGCGTGCAGTAAAGGGTTGAGACCGAGAGACAACTGGCTATGCTGTGAGGGAAAACAACAGCAGACTGCCAGCATCATACGCTGCTGATTTATTACTTCCTGCAATCAAAAAAAACTAATTCTGCCAAGATGTTTGTGTGGCAACAACAGGAAGCGGATATGGCAAATTATCGCAGGTATGATTATGCTGATAACAGAACACACCTTTTACTGCAGCACCAGCATACTCTGCCATGTGCAGTCATGTGATGCTGCCTGGCAGGATTTTGTAAAGGAAGGCAGTTATTTCGCAGGCGTAGGAAGAAAGCTAAATTATTTTGATAAGAAATTGCTGCAATCAAATGTCAAAACAAGCAAGCAGATCACATTCGATTACAGTTCTCGGGATCCTTAGTATTTCTTTCTAGAATTCATTTTCTACGTAGAAAGTTTATGTTTTATATTCTGTATGAAAATCATTGAGCCTGTGTAGGAGGGCAGTCATTTCGTAGGAGCAGGAAGAAAACTGTCCTTCTCTTCAAAAAAAAGGATTTTGAAAGGAAATTGGTGCAATCAAATGTCAAAACAAGAAAGCAGTTCACATTTGATTACAGTTCTCGGGGGCTTTTAAAAGCAAGAACCTTAGCATTTCCTTCAAGAATTCCTTTCTCTAGGTAGACAGTTTATGGTATCCATTTATATCTCATCAATCACAGCAGAAGCCTTTCCGGTGATATTTCACAAAACACTAGAGTTCTTCGACAGGGTATAGTTAGTGAACATGATTGGAGTTTGACTACTTGGTGGAAAATAGCCTCTGACCATAAACCTGAGCCACACACAGGAAACAGGAGAAGGACAATCATTCGGAAAGACAGTGAGCTCCAGATATGTTGACATTCAGTGAACTTATTAATTCCTTGCTATGCTGAGAATTAGGGTATCTATTCATGGCCTCACATAGCTGAAGTTCAATACACACCATTTGATCCCTGAGGGCCTTTTTTCATACATATCGATAGTCTGTCCAATTTGTTTTAAAGACAGTTAGGTGTCGAGTTAAGGGCACTGAAATGTTATAATTCCAAAATGACAAGATAATTGCATTTTTAGGATCCGTCTGTTCTTGGCTGATAATACTCACGCTCAGTTTCTCTCGCTCTCCTGCGAGCGCGCTCCCTCTCTCTCTCTCTGCGGTGGCTCAGGAGAGACTCCGTTCCCGTCTCGGTGTCCAGGCCGTCTCGACTGCTCACCGCGTTGGCACTGCAAGACACACATTGGAAAACTTCAGTCAGATTCATATTCAAAACACACATCCCCTCCCTCACAGAAAGTATTCAAAATGAATGATTTCTAGCCGGCCTGTGACCAAGGCTCCTGAACATAATCCCCACACAGTACAGTATACTTCTGTCTGTAACAATATCTGTATGCCTGCCATTCAGCCTCAGGGGAGTATGCAACTCATATTATGACTCTGTTTCAAATCCAATCCCTGTGGCCAAAGTAGCAGTTCCATTGTTGTGCGGTATGTGATGTGTTTTTTACTAAGTGTCACTAATGACCAGACCCCCTGAGAGGGAGCCACTCTTGACAATACTGGCATTAATGAGACCTATTGAAAGCCCAGATGGTGCCTGAAGCATGATTGGGAGAGAGACGAGAGAGAGAGAGGGGAGAATGACAGATTGTATAAAAAAGCGATAAGTGGTAGCTCAGGTGTGGGCTGAGCAATGAGCTGGCCCGTGTACTTGGGGTCTGGGAGGAGCCTGGGGGTTCTGAAGGGGCTCGAGGGCAGATTGTTATTCTGTCGGTGGGCTGGAGACGCTGTGGCCTCAGGCTCCGGGGTTAAGGGACCCACGCAGCAGCTAGGAAACCTGAAGCTGGTGAGAACTCTACTCTACCCTGTCAGTCTGTCACACACAGTTAGGCATGTGTACAACACGTACTTTACACCTGCATAACATTTTTTACTTTCATGCAGGCGCGCTCATGCATTCATGCACGCTCAAATGGCATATACAAACTGTTTCATGTTCACAGTGTGCAAACAGAAAAATAGAGACACAAACATCACCCTGCAGCAATTTAGAAGCAATGTCAACTCCACACTTTGGTGGCTCTTTGTGGACGATCAATGCAAATCAAAAACACAAGAGGAGACAAGATGCTGAGTGTGCCGTGTTCACTCGGCGGGGTAAAGTGCTCGATGAGGCGTGCGTACACGCTCCTGCTACAGCGGGCTAATGGGTGCACCTGGGCCAGGCTCTACCAGCACAGGTCGGTGCATGTATGCAAATATCCCTGTAGGTTCATAGTTTGGATGCACTTGTGGTGATCGGACAGCGCTGTAAGTATAGATGTGGCGGTGACTGCCTGTCTGTCAGACTGTCAAAGGCTGCAGGGCGGCAGGTCTGCTGATCTGGGGGGGGATTATCCAAGGCGCTAGGCTGCAGCTGTGAACAAATGCCACCCCTTTCAACTCCCCCCCACCCAACAGGCCCCTTCTCTGCTGCCAATTGCCACCCCCTCCCTCTGGGGAAATGGAGATGGGTGCTTTTAATGTCCGTTAATCCGGATTACCAGGCAGTAGCACATCAGTTGGGTGCATTCTCCGGCCAAAACACCTATTCTGCACACTCATCAAATAGAGCCATTCACGCAGACAAACACATGAGATGCATGAATAAAGCACAAGAGAAAATGAAGTGGTAATAATATTCTAGCTATTTACACAGAGAGGTAGAGGGTGGAAGACTTGATTCACTTAAGAACGAGAGGACGTCTGCTATAGGAAATTTACCACGCTGTTTCTCTGAGAGAAAGGCCTGCCTGTCTGAATCAAAGGGGAGAAAAGAAAGGGGGAGGGAGGGAGGGAGGGGGCTAGGGATATGACGTACGGCAGTGACCATCAACTGGCGGCCCGCGGGCCACATCCGGCCCGCCAGACATTCTGATCCGGCCCGCACAGCAAGGGTGACTGTGGCGTTGGCGGAGTTGTTAGTGCGTTCGCCCCTCACTCATGTCACCTCGAGTTACACGGGTTCCAGCCCCACGCTTTTCTAAAAATGTTGTTGTGTCCTTGATCAAGACACTACATTCCCAAAGGTGATATATATAAAGATGACGATTACTTTTATTAAAAAAATATGAGGAGAAGTTTATGTTTAATCCGTGTATAGTTCGTTCTTATTTTTTTTCGTTTCAAAATCGAATAGGAAAAACTAAAAACCGGTGTTTTTGTTTTGTTTTCTGTTTTAAAACCAAAACAGAAAAACAGAAAACCAAAAAACAGACCTTATTCTGTTTTTAAACCAAAACGGGTTAACAAGAAAGTTACCGGTTCGCCTAGGAGAAAGTGGAGCACACAGGACACAACCGTTTCATTGCAGGCTGTTGTGTTTATGTGGGGAAATGGCAGCGCAGACATTATTTGAGATATGTGTGCCTGGCAAACCATTTTCTTATATCCTGAAACCGTTTCCCACCAATCGGGACACGGTATTAATAAAAAAGTTGATCCCTTTCCCTGCCGATCAGGACTGCTTTCAGTTTTCTTACCCCGGATACAGGCTTATAAAAAAAATATATTATTTTTTTCAATAAAGTGAAAATATTAATCAATTATATATAAAATTAAAAATATATATAATTTATTATGATTTATATATATATAAATCTCTAGCCCCCGAAAGTGTCTCTTGGATTAATTTTGGCCCTTGGACAGTAGGTGACCCCTGACGTAGGGTAAGGGGGCCGACACACTGTCTTTTTGCTCCACAAGGGGGCAGTAGTCCTAGTGAAAGCTGGCCGGGAAATATAAACTCATCAGGACAGCTGACAGCAGAACAGCAGGGGGCGGGCCACAGAGGGCAAACCAGAGCTGAGATGTCAAACACTGGATAAAGAGATACACTAAGACATGACAGACTGCATGTTCTCAATATAGAGCCTCAGCCCTATTACTCCAGCGCCATAATGGCAACAACCCTCGCCCCCACTGCCCCCAGCCCTTTTAGCTATATTTAGCTAGCAACTTCTCCTTAGCAAGTGCAGTCATATTCTCTAATCTGCCAGTTTGGAGTCAAAGTCTGGGCTCAGGTAAGAGTCATCAGGCTGTCGAGCAAAATCTCTGTCTCTGAGCTTTTAAGGCACCAATGTGTTTTTGGTCCACATTTGCCTTTATTAGCCGGGCACGGATGAATGCTCTTAGTGAGTGAATACAAAGGGCCTCACTGAGTGCCAGTATTTGCCTGAAGATGTTTATGCCGTGCAGGCTATTTCAAAAATCAGCAGCATCAGCGACATACGCATCATGTTTACATCGATGAGCACACTAACGCCTTAGTCCATGGTTGAGTGGGCGGGAGGGAACATACACAAGTGGAAGAAATACTCACACCCGTGCATGTTCCCACACTTGAGTAGTACATACTTCATGCCATATTCACACACGGTGTATAAACCACCTCCCATACAAGCCTGGGAGGAAAAATCTCTCTGATTAGCTTCCACATTCTGATTAGCACATATGGCGCGCTGTGAAATAAAAAGGTCACCTAGTGCACAGAATGTTGTGCTTGAATACATCTGCATGCATTGCCCATGTATGTGTGTGAAATTGTGCATATATGACAGGCAGTAATCAGCATACTTACTGGAAGGAGGGGGGCCGTGAGTCTCCGATGCCCCCTGTCCTCTCCAGAGGAGGGGGCAGCTCTGGATGGCTCTCTGTGCACTGAGACCCTCCATCAGAGTGGGTACTCTCTGCCAGCACCAGCTGAGAGGGAGAAGTTGGAACAAAGGAAAGATTTTTCTTTAGAGACCAGACATATTTAACACTTAGAGAAACACAAACATTGATAAATCTGCTGTTGATTAATAGCAACAATTGGGCATTAGGAAGAACATTTAAAACATCTAAGTTTTAAGTGAAGTATATGTCGTTATTGAGATTTTGAACATTATTTAGGAAGAGGATTTAAATAAGCCTGATTATTTCAGTCTTCTTGCACTGTTAATAATGTTGTATCTGTTGTGTTTGTGTATTTTTAAATTGTGAGAATCATAAAGAAATGAAAAATATCACAATCATTTTGACTGAATACCTTGCTATCAATACTGTACGTTTGGGACTTAAATAATTATAAATAATCATCAGCAATGTAAATGTAATGACTAAACGGGTAAAAGCAAATAATGGAACAGGTAGAACAGCATGATGTATTCAGAAAAATACTTTACTGTCCTGCAGCCTTTAAAACACAACAAACCTTACGGTATTAGGATATATCTAGGACGCGTGTGTCAAACTCAAGGCCCGGGGGCCAAATCAGGCCCTTGGTGGATTTAATTTCGGCCCGCAGGATAATTTTTAATTCCTATTAGATCTGGCCCGCCAGTATATTACACTTCACTCAATCCTGAGGGTTTCCTCAGCTCAGAGCCTGACCCCAAACATCTATGAACTTGCACCCGAGATGAGATGCCAAGTATCTGGCTTGAACTAGCATCACAGAGCAGCACACTGAGTTTAATGGATGTTTCCTTCTGCACTTTGTTTCTTGAGACAACAGGGCATGTTTATTTTTTTCTTTGAGGGGAATTGTTTTTTTGAAGCTGTTGTTGGCCTGTGGAAAAATGTAATCATAAGAAATGACTCTGCAGATAGAGCAATAAGAAATTAATGCAACTGATTATTTAATGTTTAGTGTTGTTTTTATAGGCAATCATTTAAGCTTTGTTAGTTCCAGGTTTGTGCAATAAGTTCATTTCAATAAGTTTTGCTATAAACATTGAACCAGTCCGGCCCTCGACTAGTACATATTTTTTTATTTTGGCCCACTGTATTTGAGTTTGACACCCCTGATCTAGGAGGATATCTAATATCACTATATGTTGCCCAGCCCTAGCCCTAAACTGAGGGGAAAGAAGATAAAAAAACAGACTTTGCAACACTCAAAGTGAAACACACAGGAAATATGGCAACAAGCACATCTTGTGTACGTGTGAGTAAAGGCCGAGATGCGGCAAAGAGGACGAGTACACTGGTGGCAACACAAAACAACTTGGGAAACAAACATGGAAGAAAACCTAAAAAGGCCACACTGCTTCTACTCAGTTGACAGTCAGTACAAAGGGTGATGTACAATGACCCATAGATACAACTTCTCTCCTTTGATCTGAGCCAGAATAATGACAGCTAAAGCAGGCAGCTGTGGAAGAATAACAACGGCATGGACTATGATTATTCTAAAGCCAGCTTTGGGATTCAATGGTGTCACTATGGTGTCACCAGCTTCTTAAATGAACCCCGTGGACTACTTCTTATTTACTCCATGTCAAAGGCTGGTAGTACTGCTCATTTCCCATCACCTTTTGTGTCTGTGTGCTGAAGTGTAAATATTTCCACACTTTAGAGATGCATTGATCTGACTTTTGTCTCTCCTGATGCTGATTCCTAATCCCACACCAGTGCCTTCTTTCTCTCCTAAATGCATGAAGTTTATCAGGATTATTTTAACTAAGCTAACCTTTAAGAGCCCTACTGAATTAGTGGAAATACTTAATTACAAGATGACATTTATAAATAAAACTGTATTTAATGTGTTGTACATGCTGATCCAATTAATACGGTCATTATCACCTGTTATTAGTACAGCACATCACATTGGTGACCCCTACACACTTAAAGTAGTGTATGTTTGTATATCAGACACATAAACAGCATATTATTTCTCATGGTTATTGAATCTGTTTAAAGTAATAGTTTGCCTAAGTCACAATGCCTTAAGAACATGGTTTTGATCTGAATGTATTAGGCATGAAAGGAAGCGCTTTACATAAGTACTGCCTTAATGTTGGGCAAAGGGTATCCTGAGATTTGTTAATTTGCATTATTTTTAATTGTATTTTTTTAACATATTAAAACTGAAGAAAATAGCATACAAATTGTAATCAACATGATTGCTTTTAGAAACTCTGATACTATTTGAAGCGGCTTGAATACACCGAGAATCACACAATACACTAATTGCATGACAGGCTGCTGATATAATGATACTTACCAGTTCATTTATATCAATTAATAAAATGATCAATCAATTATCAACATCTATAAAAATGACCAAAAGTGAAATGTTGGTATCTTAAAATTAATCTTACCATGAAATGTTTGCCCTGCTTAAGAATCATTTGGGACCACTGGCAGAGCGTATTATTTTGGTAAATCAAATGTGAATTAATCATGAAGATGCATTAACTCGGGCTAAATGGTGGTTGAGCAGCAGTAAAGTAGTGAGCCCACATTTATGTACAGGCTTAAGTTATGTTGCTAGTAACGACACTGTGTAAGGGATACTGAGCAACAGGCAGTCACTAACGACTCTAAAGCCACCACTGTGTCCCTGACTCTGACCTCTGACCTCCCTGTGGAGCACTAAGGCATTTCCCTTAAAGAGATCACTCAATTATAATATTCTGGATCATATCTGGATTGTTAATATAAATTAACAAAAAGCCACCAAACATGCAACCTGTTAAACTTATTTATACATTCTTGCTCTTATCTTATTCTTCCATCAATATATCAAGCATGTGCTTGTCTCATCTGTTCTGTATGACAGAGCAATAACTCACATGTTGCTTCTTCCTTTAAAATGACAGATTTATTTGATGTATCATAATTTATTGTCCCTGAGGGGGATTTAGGCTTAGAGCACTACTTATCTTCCATAATGACAATTCACTATAAAGCTACAGAAGTCAATACAGGGTTCATACACTTTTTCGCCAAAGATTTTCAATGACTTCTCCATGACCTTTACCTCATTTTCCATGACCAAAAAATTACTCTTTCTCAGCGGTACCACTGAAACATTTTTATTTTAACATGGTAAGCTGGAAAATAAGGTCTGCATATGAAACATGTCTAAAACAAATCAAATAGTTGGCTTACTAGCTCCCACAGACTAAAGCCACTGAAGACTAGAGGGCGTGATTGTAAAAATCTCTCACCAGCGAAATACCTCGTCAGTTAAATGCCATTTTTCGTTTCATTACTATACGACACAGCATTTATTATCATTATAGTATTACTATTTTGGCAATTAGATCAAATATAAATTATATTTGATGCAACTTTGGTTACATTTCCATGACTTTTCAAAAACTTTGGGAAAAATATTGTTTTCCATAACTTTTCCAGGGCCTGGAATTTGCATTTTGAATTTCCATGACTTTTCCAGGTTTTCAATGACCGTAGGAACCCTGTCAATATAGTTACTGACCATCAGATCGGTTACACTGGATCGTACCTCGTTGTATTTTGTAATAGTAGCTATGTTTCATATCTAATGGAATCACCCACAGCTATACAATACAGCTGAACAGTGAGATCGAGGTGAAGAGTGTTCAGAAAGCTCTGTGGGGGCGTTGCAATGCTACATTTACATGATCTATGAGTGCTCAACATATCTGTGGTTAGAGCTGAGCTTTCACAGCCAGCAGAGAGGGGAACCATCCATCTCACTTACCCAGGAAACTACTCTCCCGTTGAAGCAGGGCAGCTTGGCGTTGTCATCGGAAATCTCTTCTTTGACAACCCTGGGGAACAGACAGACAGATGCAGTCAGGCTAGCCGTCCAGGAGCAGGACACAGAGTCAGCGCAACAACAAGTACAACACAATGCAGTGAGGAGACACTTCCTTTCCCTGCGTGGTTAATACACTCTGAGACATTCACGCTTTGTAAGTCACGTTTCCCACATGGCTTTCAAGCTTCGCACCCTTGCTGAGCTTAATGAGCAGCAGAGATGATACAATCTTAGAATAAATCACTATTTATGGTTTTATGGACATCTAAGCCTCCTTTTATTAACACTAAGCAAAACAATGTGATAAGGGCCGGTCAAACTGGTAAGGATTAGGCCATACACAAGTCTAATAGTTACAGTACATCTGTTACAATGTCCACTGATGGCCTGAATAATTTATCAGAGTTTACTCAAATAGTGGATTAGTGAATAAGCCTGAGGTGTAATATTTGTTCAAGACAAATCGTGTGCAAAGAAATACCATTCTGAAACAAGTATTGTGGTGCTGCAGAGACTATTATCATACAATTTATACTCTACAGCAAAACATATTTTATTTGGTACAGATACTCGCAAAAAAAAAAAAATCCCACCAGGATAATTTTAATAAATATTTAAATGAAAATAAGAAATTGGATAAGTATCATCCCCCTCAATATGTTTGCCTCGTGTTACCATTGCAATGTCAGTTAAACTAATTACATTAAATGTTTGTAGAAATCGCTTAGCCCTAATAGATATGTCCTTAGAACAGGACGTGAAGGCACATGACTGTGTATAAATAGAGTGATCTAGTGTGTGAGCCTCGCACAGTGCGTTCTTCTCGGCTGTAAATTACCTACAAAAATACCTCCCAGTTACCCTTTGACCTGCATGGACACAGCTCAGCAGCAGCCAGTCGCCACAACTGCTTGTGTCATATACATCAAGTTGGAGTTAGGGAAGGGGTATAGGAAATGTGCTGGCAAACCCCTTTCATACACACACACAAACAAACACTTGGCAAAACACCCTCTTATTATTTAACAGCTCCCCTTATAACCCTCTGTATGTGTTTGTGCACAGTATTTGGTTTTCTTTGCAAAAGGATTTTCCCTGAATTGATACAACTAAGTATTTATGAACTCTGGAGATCTCACTTTAGCTTCCCGGCTTTGAACGTGGTACATGAAAAAGGGAGAGGCGCGACTTGAGAGTAGCAGAAAAGCCTAAAAAGATTTTATGCAGGGGTGTCTCTGACAGCGACTTCACAGCTTTTTCTTTTCACTTCTTGTTTGCCAGAACTTCGCTGCTACTGAAATGATTAGCCAAGCCTGTTGTGTTTCTGTGCGCTCTGCTGCTGGGGGAGCTGTGTTGCTGGGAGTGGTGGACGGAGATAACGTAGCCTTGTGGCCGGGACTGACGACCAGAGTCTGCCTCTGCGGCCTGTTCCACCTCAGGGAGGAAGAGGGAGGGAGGGAGGCGAGGGCTGAGGCTGCCAGCTGCTGGTTACGTAGGAAGTGTTTGCATCCTCTCAAGCTGCATGACCAGCTGTAAGGTGACTTGGGAGGATGTGGGAGTGGCCCGTGCAAAAGAAATATCAGCAATGAATCTTTCTAATGTTTGACAGGAAAAAGAAAACCTGTTCCACTTGCTAACCTGCAGCTTATTTCAGGTTCTGGAAAAAGCATGTAAAGTAAGTCTCTCAACATATTTGTATCCATTATAAAAACCAGAAGAACCAAGAATCAACTCCAACGAAAACAAATGACGTCGTTAATCATGTGGTGAAATACTCATGGACAGCCTTCTTTTCAGCCTCAATCTGATATCAGGAGCCTGAATAGTTAACAAGCATCGACACACACATTAACACACACACACACACACACAGTAACCCTGTTTAGAGAAGCATATGTGTGGCGTGGGCTGCTGTCACAGTTCTGACTTCTTAAGAGCTGACAGCTTAAATGGGTCCTAACAGATTTCACAGGATAACGACATAAGATTTATCCAGCTGATTGCTGAATATTCAACTGTTGGAGATATTTGTGTAGCCGGGGAAGATTAGACGCGTTTGTTTTTGCTTTAGACACAGAGGAGGGCTGGGTAGTTACAGCCTGAACCAGAAACCAGCCGAGGAGAAGCCAGCCAACACCGACCAGCCGTCCAAGGACTTTGGTGGGCTGATGCTAATGTTACTATAAACAGGGAAGCAAAATATTTGTAGTCAAACATAGTTGCAAATAGATTGACTTCAATATGACTCTGACTCAGTAAACAGCTACATTTGACATTCACCACCTAAAAGGCTATTAATAACAGCATTCAAACTGTTGAAGTCACATTTAGTACCATCACTGTGTGATTTATCCAGCATCATCATAACCAAACTCAGATGTATCGGGTCATTTTCAGACATGAGGGCGTTGTTGATAATGCTAAGAGACAAAAATACGGGATAACCTTCGAAATCCGTCAAAGCAAAAACAGGAGCGGTGAAAGGTGCTTTGTGCAGAAAGCTGCAGGTTTTTGTCCTCAAACTACAGGGGCTTAGCAGCCCTACCTCAGCAGAAGAAAGATTCCCCTACCAGCCCCCCGCTTTCTAAGGCACAAACAAGACTGTTTCTTTCAGAGCTTCAGCTTGGCTGCTTCCTCAGCTCCAGAGTGCCGCTGTGACTTGCATTATAGTGAGGTCTCAAACCCACTCACCACCAGTGGCAATGACAAAACACCATATCATCACCTTGAAGTCTCCAAAAACCCTAAGTGGGATAAACAACACAGCCTCCCGCTTCCTGTCTTATGAATATTGATGACTGAATGAAAAGTAAGGGGGGAAAAACAACTGAGGTATGAAATTTGCACAAAGAAACGTTCATCGTCTAATTTGCTGTGCCGTGTTGTGTGGACGGAGATGCCACAGCCCGTGGTTGCATGTAATTCCTGATCCCAAAGGGAGCTGAAATGACATGTTCACCGAGTAAGCTGAGGCGTTTTGGGGGCAAAACCGTTTATCAGATTTGTGTGGCCATTGCTGAGAGAGCTGATATTGCCAGCACAAATGTAGTTCAGCAATCCCATAAGAGAGTGGCTGGTTTTTCCTGCACAACAGGGGGTCTACTACAGAGGACCTTGCACTGACTGCTCATTTACATTTCAAACACAGTCTATAACTGCAAGGGATTTGATGTTTTCCCTCTCTGCTCAGCAGTCTTATTCCTCCCTTGCTAATTCTCCAGCAGCCATACTGTCTGTGTGTATGCAGTACAGCTAGAATGGCTACCACAAAGCGCTGCTATCCTCTGTGCCTTTGACTGGGTTTTGCTTCCATGCTGTGCCAGTACCATACGGCGCACACGGAGCCTGAATATTCAACCTTATCTCAAAGGCTGGAATGCTGATGGAGACGCCTTTGTAAACTGTGTATACCGGCCCTGTGTGAAACATCGTTTTTTGACAATGTCCAATTCACACCATCATTTAACATGCTTTGTTGACGCACATGCAGCAGCCGGTCGGCCTGGTGTGGCGGTTTGTTTAGCAACACAGAGCCACATCACCATGTGGAGAACGCAAACATGCTTTGTTTGTTTCCATAATCTGCCTGTGGATCACCTGAGGCCCAGCGAGCAGCCGGCCTGCAGCCGAGGCAGGAAGCCGGGACAAAGCGGAGCTCCAAGCCTGCACCAGGAAGAGCTAGTTTCCCTCACAAGGTCAGGCTGCAGTGGAAATCTGTGACGTTTGGCTTCAATGACACTGTCTGCCTCTGCATTTCCTCCAATAATGTTTGCGATTGCAGTGCCGGATATTAATGTGTGTGGGATCTTGTCTGACTGTTCAGACTGGAATGAGAAACAGTAACTGACACAAATATGTCATCCTCAGCAGAGGCCTGATAGAAGTAGATCTCGCTGACCGAGAGAGCCGCAGTGCTTTGTAGAGCTGCAGTAACTCTTTAAAATCAGGACAGGAATACAAAGAGCAGAACAGAGAGACATATAAATACAGAAATAGTTAATAAATCCAACATCCAGTGGAAGTTCTGTGACTTATAAAGGGAAGTTCACAATCAAAATAAAAAAAGACAAAGAGAAATTCTACTGAATGTGTCTATAATCATTTGCAAAAAATACATTTACATGATATCTAGTGTTTTCTGAATTCATTTTTTGTTCCATAATTAATGCTACATTAATCAGCTTTCAGCTTAAACATAGGTTTAATCATTAATTTGATTACTCTCTCTCCTTATGACAGTACAGTAATTAATACATGACCAAAACTACAGTGGGATATGATGACACGGCAAACATTGTGCCTCATTGTGCCCTATTTGGATACTAATACAAGGATACATAAATATATATGTTGTTACTGTTGTCATATTTACTGTGTAGATTTTACTCCTAATGCCTGATAACCTGCTGCTGCATTAACAGAGAATTATCTATCTATCTATATATCTATCTGTCTATCTATATTTATCACTATCTATCTAGCTATCCATCTATCTGTATTTCTCAGGAAACAAACATGCATTACTGTAATAACTCCGTATAATACGTTATCTGCTTAAACATCTAGGTTATGAGGAAGTTGTTCAGTTTGACAGGTGGGGTAATTAAATGCAGAAGTTGGTTACACGATTGCATTTTAACAACCACAGCCACTGGTTTGTGGTTGCCATATTCCCTTGGGATTCACCTGCAATCCATTGTGTGTGTTTGTGTGTGTCTGTGAGTAAAGGCAACTTCCTGGGTTGTAATCGGTTGTAATAAGTGAATGTAAAAAAAAACGGTTTTAATAAATACTTATGATATACACTTTCAAATGGCAGAGAGGAACCAAAAAAACAAAACAAGTCGAAATGAAACCTGAGAACTTGAACATGTGGAGCCTTTGTCAACATTGCTTTTTCGTTAACAGTCCACATGGCTCATATAATGACAGTAATATGGGTTGATATATTGACATTAATACGCGGAGCAGGGTCTGGCTCTGTGTGTACATGCAGGGCTGCGTCATTAGGATAGATCTGGGACCACTTCAAACACTCGTATGTCTCCTCCACTGCGCACAGGGTAGTAATAATGAGCAGGTGCCAGGAGCATGGAAACAGACATGGCACTGTAGTTTGCTCACATGTAACAATGTTGCAGCTAACACCGTCTGATGCTGTCTATCACGCCCTGCAATACACTTATTAAACACACACTGCAATAATAAATGGCAAGTGAACAAGACGAAAAGGCTAATAATAATCATGGTGGCCACTTACCCAAAATCCTGGTCCATCGATTTGAAGAAGAATTTGTAGCTATTGACCGGTCGATTGTTGAGGACATTTTTAAAATCCGCTAATGTGACTTTGTCCGGAGAAACGGAGAGTTTGACCAGATAAGGAGTCTCCTCCTCGTCTATGTGATATATTATTTTAGTCTCCGCCATGAGAGTGAGGGGAGGACAATCATTGACACAGGAAAGGAAACAAGGGTTGGCAGCGCAATAGACAGGCCTGCTATGTTACCAGCTACCCGTAGAATAACATAACAGCATTCCCTAATATATAAACCTGTACACGGTGCCACGGTGGAAAAAACAGCTCCGTGTTTTTGACACACACGGCGAAAATCCAGACATAATCGCGTTATGAGTGCCTGTATTCCTGCTCCGGTGTGAGGCGGTACGGTGGCTCTCTCGGCACTACAACAGGAAGGGACAGTCCACATCCTTACAGCGATATGGAGTTGGGAATATTGCTATTTTTCACAAGCTAATTGGTTAGACAGTGCTGTCATCTAGTGGCGTGTCTGGGCTGTGCGCGGGCCTTAATGCCCATTTTAAACAACAGGCATGAACAAAGAGGAATTGCCCTGGCTTTATAAAGCATGGGGTTTCCTTTATTATCACTACTAACTCTGATATAACAGTGGCATATAATGGTTTGAAGCTGTATTAACTACATTTAATACATATTTTATACAATACATGTCAAAATAACCGCCATAAAAATATGTAGTTTTGAAAGCATGATGACCTATTTCTGACCAATTAGTCATGATTATAAAAAGAGCATACAATCACTAAAACTGAAATCCTACACATGTGCACACATCATACTTTTAAAAAAAAATGTATTCAGCAGATGCTCGCCCATGATTTTATAGAGACTAATGGTCAATTAATTCAAGGTAATGGGCTTATTTAATGTTAGATGTTCCCATTTCAATAATTACCAATGGAAGTCATTATTAGACATTAATCATAGATTGTAATTGCTTATTAATCACTGCACGTGGCTGATCACCCCAGGAGTAAAAATTGTTGAAAGCTTTGTACTGCACAGCTGGTTATGGCACATGAACTACACATTTATCAGACCAAGAACTATTTAATTCAATTCAAAACTGATCATCAAGACTTCAGAGGACACATTTACATTTCATAAAACAGTTTTCTACGCATCCAAATACCAAATATGTGTGCAATACATGTGGATCCACCATCTAACAACCAGAACAAAGAGTGTTGAGTCTGTGGCCACTGTTGTGAAGCTTTAATAGAAGAAATATTTGCTTGGAAGAGACAAACAATAGTGTGCAAGAGAGCAAGAGACAACATGAAATCGAAATTGTGATTTAGCATTACTGAAAAAGCAAACATTCTTCTTCCAGCAGTAAACTTCATAGAGCTATAGCCGCACATTTATAAAACGTTTGTACCTATCATTGACCAGCAGATTTAGTAGTGAACATTCAGTGTTTTATGATCCAGAGTACATGGTGCAAACAAACACTGCACATGGCCCATTAAATACCAAATAACCAAAGGTTCTTTTTTTTTTACCTGAGTTTTGGTTGACTGGGCCTTCAATCAGTGGTCGGACAATTTATCTTTTTCACTTGATACGTTATCAATAAACAGATATATCCATTAGGGAGAAATATTATTCTGAGAAGAATCTAGGTCTGAAAGTCCAAAAAAAAACATTAAAAAAAGATTACATTAAGTCATGACTGGCTGAGTTTCTTAAAATAAAAACATAATAAACGACCTTAATCTGTGTAAAGTGACTAATTGTGTATCTAGAAATGTGTGACACTTGTTTCCAAAAACTGTCTGAAACTGTCTACTACAGTAATATAACCTTTAAAGCATTATGAACCACCAGAAATTGTGCAAAAAAAAGAAAATTCAAGAATGGAAAATAGATGTGAGCTTGCATCTCTGTAAGCATGCAACGTATACATAAAATATACTTAATAAACAGCATGCATTTTCGTAAAAAGGACGATAAAAATGCCTAATAATCACCATTAACCACCCAATGAATGCAAGGAGTAAGGATCAAATAAATGTTTAACCATATTGTTATAACAGCTGGTGAAAATCATATAAAAAATGACATGTAAAAAAAATGATGCTGGCTTTCAGTTGAAAAGCTTAGTGTTACAGTTACAGCAGAGGGAGCGTTCCTCCTGTCCTCTCCTGGGTTTCCTCTTGTATTCCTTTCTCTCCACGATCCTTTACTCTTCCGGTGTCTGCCCTGGACCTGCCAGCAGCATCTCAGAAATATCGCACTCACTTCCATAGCTTCCCATCAAAATCTGAATGATGTGGGAAACAGATATTTTATTATTCAAACATAATGTTTCGTATCTGTGGTTTTTACCCTATGATGTTTATTTACTGAAATGCAGCCCTGCACAAAGTCTGCTCACCCATGTTGCAGTCTTTGGACATATCTCTCTCTTTCAGTATGTTGTTTTTGTAGTCTGTGGATTCTGGTAGACACACAGGTTATGAGTAAAGATATTTTGATTTGAATAAGGTAGAAAATGTGGATGAGGCTTACTGTACCTGAATTCGTAGGTTCTTGGTTGCAGCAGGTCCTCAGTTCTGTGCATTCTAATGATATCTCACCTCCGCTGATCACAGTTCCCCTGCACAGAAATAAGTATTGCTCCGCTTACAAATGGATTCAATACAAAGTGTTTGCATAATTTATTGTGCAGTAGTGTCTTACCTCTCATATCTACGTATGTCGTACTCCAGCCCTATAAGATTGAACAGGAAATGTCAAACACACTGTATCCACAAAACAGTGTTTCCAATAACAGGCAAGAACAAGTTTGTTGGTTACCTCTCTTCTTGCGTCTCCTAGTCACCACGATGACAGCGACAACGATGAACGCCAGCAGTAGGAACGTGGCCAGGAAGTAGCCCATATGCTGCACGAAATAACCTCGCTGCTCAGGAAGGATGACGTTCACCACGCGCGGACCCTCCACCTCTTGCACAGTCCCTAAAGGAAGAAAATTAAATATGATTATTCATCATACATAATTCAATCTTTCCCTCAAGAAACGTTTGTTTCATAAATAAATATAGAATAGTCCACACAGTGAATATATCAAGTCAACTCCATGTACTTACAGTATACAACAATTGAAGGGGATTTATTAGATTGTTTAATTGGATGATCATAATGGCAATAAATCTAGTTCACTGAAATGTATTTCTACATTAATCAAAACGTTTTATTCCTCCCGAGGTTTATTCTTTTTCATTTGTTTCCAAAAGGCAGAGAGGGAGAGCAGGAGTTAAATGTCTGTTCTGTGGTAATGAGTTCCAGACCTGATGTCATGCAGCTGTTCTTTTTTTTTTCGCTCTTCAGAAAAACACATGCTGACCAGAAAAGAGGAGGGCAAGTGTGAGGAAACAGAGACAGATTTTGTTATGTGGTTTGTCTCTATGGGTTTCCCATTTAAGCCTTTTCACGGCGTCTTCTCACAAACAAAGAAGTGGAGTTTAGGCGTAAAGCAGACGCTACAGTTTAAACACATCTGACAACACTGCAGGCAGCTACCAGTCTTCACAGATAGCCAGACTATTGGTATAGCTGAGGATAATTATTATAAATGGAAAACACAGAATAAATATGGGGTAGGAGGTGGAATATCATAACAACTCCTGCCTATTATAAACAGTATTTCATTATATAATTATATACTGTACAGTACCACAGATGCTTTGGCAGAATAACCTTTCAATGCAAGTTTACAGAGATAATGAAGGGTGGAAAAGATACTGTAGTTTTTCAATTTCTCCCTAAATTCAAATGCAGCCAAATAACAGATGTCTTTCATATATCATAAAAGACATCAAATACTTTTCTTTTATATATTTTTTTTAAGTAAAGGATTTTTCTTTGGTCTCTCATTAAAGCAGCTAAGTTGGACACTATTAAAATACACTGAGGCGCCACTGAGGGACTAATGAGGAAAAAATCCAACGTACCATCTCCGACACTTTCAAAACCAGCCAATCATGAAAAAACATGCTTATTCAGACTTAATTACCCTCCTAATAGACAGCCTGGTTAGCAATTATGCCCTGTCAGTTTTTAATCTACCTAAAATGCATGAAATTGAAAAGACATGTCCAAGGTCATTGTCTCTAGAGCTCAACTGTCTCAACCAGAGCTGCAGCCGAGTCCCAGCAGGAAGCCATTTCCATTTATGTGACAGATCTGACAAGTGCGTACGTGTTAACGGCTATTTCACATATGCTGCGAGTTTAGCCTGTGGGATATGCACCATTTGCAAGTCAATGAGCTGAAGGAAAGCATCTTACTTTTCAAAGATAAAGATTTCTATTGAATTGCTGGCAGCTCACCTAATGGCCTCTTGACGATTACAAAGAGAACATTTTATTTGCAACAAATAATTACAAGATGAAATGGGAAAGCTCTCGTGAGATGTGTAGTTTCAGATGATTGCTGGGACTTTCCCGAGCACAAACAACTTAGCTTTAAGCTAACAGACAAGACGAAGCACAAACAAAACGTGATTCCCAGATGGACTAAAAGACACACATGATGTCATCTAGCCACGTGGGCATTTGCTCAACATGCTTAAAAAAAAACAATACGTGAGCTGTCGTTTCTTTACAGGAGTGGAGGATTTATAGTCCAACACATACCTGCATCCCCTCCCCTTTCTATGCTCTTTCATGTCACAGCTGCCCCAGATGTTGAACAGATGTGTCAGACTTCCTGCTGCTGCTCAACGTGCATCAAACAGAGGCTGATACACACGATCAGATAAACAGAGCAGACTGGCGCAAATAATAAACAGAAATTGAGATGCAGTGCAACCCGTCTAGACGTGTTGTTGGGACTTCTGGAAAATTGGGTGAAATGGTGGAAAAAAACACAAGAATAGGACCTTCCACCCCGACATAACTGGCTGTTGGAGCCTACTCCTCTGCTCAGCCCAGTTAAAATGTCTCCAGCTGTACTAAATGAAAAAAGCAGTAAAAATGAAAAAATTCAGCGAGGAAAATTAGACCACTTCCGCTGTGGCCAATTTAAAGCTGTTTACTGTAGACTGCTTCTCGAGCCGAAGCTAAAATGTAAAAACCTTAAATAAAGACCTTTTTCACATGCAGTAAACAACTAAGAGAAGGATTTATTTATTTCTTTATTTCTTACTCAACGAGCTTCTACATTCCTTCTACCTCCTCCCTCCCTCTGCAGCTCAAACACAAAAACAGAGAAGACTGAGGAAAGAATTGGCAGAGGAGAAAAGGAAGTGACTTAACTGACCAACTATGCTTATAACCATAAGAAAAAGTCCGGGGTCTGTGTTGTTATTCAATCCACGATTCAGCGAAGAAACCATATGGGGAAAAACATTAACCATCTCTAGCTTCTGGAAAAAAACAAAGCTCTTGTGGAGTGTCTCTTGTGATTTTTAATTCTGAGGGACTTACTTTGCTCTGGCACATCATTAGGGAAAACTCTGGGTGCTGTTGTGGGTGCGGGGGGAACTGCAGGTCCCACATTGAGCCTGTAGATGCGTCTCTCGTGCAGTCCACAGTAGTGGTGATGCAGGTGGCAGGAGTACAGGCCTTTAAAAACAGGCCTTAAGTCAGCGATGGACAGAGAGAAGTCCCCTAGAGTGAAAGCGTCCTCCTCCACGCTCATCTTGCTCGCTCCGAAGCGTGGTCCATAATCTCGCCGTTCTCCAGAGGCATAGAGGTCCACCAGGCGGTCGGCCCGGTCAGGACGCACGCCGGGGGGCTGGAAGTCCCAGTGGGCCACCTGCTGCTGGTCCTCCTGGAGACCCTCCCTCCACAGAGAGCGCCTGTTCACACAAGGCAACACCACCGACTTGCCCAACATCACCACGAACACAGTCCTCTCTCCGTCCCAGTAACGCTTCTCTTTACGAGCTGGAAACACATGAGCGGGAAATATATTACTATCAAATCTGTTTCGTGAATCATGGAGAATCATTAGGCTGTCTACAGTATAAGGGAAGTTGCTTTGAAAGCTACCAACTATTTCACACTGGAAGCACATCTCACCTGACTTTGTGACATTGAGCTGGATTTTGATGGACTGGTGAATCTGGCAGTAGTGATGGTGCAGATTACAAGTATAAACTCCTTTGTCCGTTGCAACCACATCTGAAAAAAATAAGAATCAAAGCAACCATTAGATTACATCATACATAGGAGAGTGCAACGGTCATGGTGCTCCTCGAAAATAAGAGGGCATCTCACTGTCGATGATGAGGGAGAAGTTGCCATCAGTGAAAGCCGTGTCTGGGAGGGAAATGCGTCCCTTGTTGACGCTGTTGTAGACCCTCTCGCGGGCCCCAGGGGACATGTCCAGGACTCGCTCCACAGAATATTCCGGGCTGCTGCGCACCAAGTCCCAGTGGACCACCCTCTGACGGTCCTTCAGCCTGTCCTGGGTCCACACCATGCGGGGGCTGTGGCAGGGAAGCACAGCCTTGGATCCTTCAGGGAGGGTGATGTTCTTGGCCTCCACCACCACGCCAAATGTGTTGCTGCTGATCTGACCCCACGCTGACACAAAGAAATAAACATGTAGGTTCAGAAGATCCTTGAACAATGACATGAGCCACTACACATGAAGTTTGTGCATGGAGAAACATAAGTGCCTTACCTCCTGGCAGTAAGAGCACAGATAAAACTGCAAAAAACAAAGATATAAGGGATTAGAGTTGTATCCTGAAGCACTTTGTCTACAGATATCAGCCTGTTCACTAATTAGGTCTTTAGAAATATTTCTAAGACTCTGCAAAATGTTCTGTGGACTGGAAAGTTTCGGTTTGACCTGGACTGAGCCGACAGTGAAAGATTGAAACAGATGTGGGTTCAGTGAGAGGACTGTTTAAAATAACAGAGGAAAGCTAAAGAAACAAGGACATAGCACACATGAATACAACAGCAGAATAAATATATACTTAGATGCCAACAATCTTCTCCGGGAAATATATCGTGTTTGTGTTTTCTCACTCTAGAGATAGGACATTTTTCCTACAGCTCATTTGCTATTTCTACTGGATTTTTCCCACAGCGCTATTTGTTCGTGTGTTTACTGAAGGGCCAGCGGAGGCGCATGCAGCCAACGCACACAGAGCCTCTATTCATCGCTGCTGCTGCCGCTGGCCCGCTGCGACTCCTGCCAGGCCATGATCCTGAGGGGAGGAAGGACCGGGCTGCTGTTCAGCTGCTTCAGTCACACTGCCTGGTGTCAAAACCAAACACCTGTATGTATTTGTTACTGTACTGGTAATGGGTACTGTGAACAATGGAGGATGGAGGTGTGGGGCTTTCAGGGTAGAATAGATAGAATAATTGAGAGGGATGAAACCCCTCTTTAATGGTCACACATGCAGAGCACACAGCACACACAGTGACATTTGTTCTGCTGCTTTGAACCCATCCTAGTACCAGGAGTCTAGTACTAGGAGCAGTGGGCAGCTATTGTACAGCGCCCGGGGGAGCAATGGGAGTGAAGGGGGAAGAGGGATGTCCGGTGCCTTGCTCAAGGGCACCACGGCAGGGCAGGAGGTGAACTGGGAACTCTCCAAGTAGCAGTCTACACTCCATATTTAGGTCTGGTCGGGGTCTTGAACCAGCAACCCTACGGCTCACAGTCCAAGCCCCTACTGACTGAGCCACTGCCGGACAGATACATTCAGTACATATAAAGAAGAAGAATACATTCATTAGATTCTATGATAAAAGATAAATCCCAGTAATGTAAAATAAAATAAATAAAAAGACAATTCAAGTAAAATAACTCTCTAAACTGCACACAAGTTTGTTGAAAGATGTCAAAATGTAATAAAATGCGAGGTCGTGAAGAGCCCTTAATCTGTAAATTACATAATATAAAAGCAGCGGTGAAATGTCATTATGTAAATGTATTTAACTCAACAGTAACTTGTTACATACACTTTATATATTATAGTAATATTACTGAGGCATTTACTCCAAACTCACATGAACTATGAATGTTTTTACATTTGATAGTCTCGGTACATTCAGATAATAATCTGTATTTTTTACTGAAGTGACACTTTGTAATAAGAATTGTAATAATGTTTTACTGCTATGATGCTACTTTTAACTAAGTCAAAGACCCTCATTATCTAACACCCTAAAGGCAAGCTGACAAGCCAACGAAAAGGCTGATTCACTTCATGTGTGAGCACAGGCAGCAGAAATATGAAGAGGGTGCCTATTTCACCACATCCAAACCAGGCACCATTGGAAAGCAGCTACTTTGCTTAAATGCAGGGATTTGATCACACAAAAGCATGCTGTGATTTTGAAAGAAGGCACCAAAATAATATACTATTTAAAGCTGGGCCAAACTAACTAAGCCAACACGCTGGCATCGGAGAGCAGACGTCATGCTGGAATAACAATAAGGGTTTCTAATGAAGGCTATAAACTTTCCTGCAGAAGGTAAAACAAAGTGTGCCAAACCCTGTAAGTGTCTCTCATCAAACCTCCAGACACTCGCGAGCTGATGACTCACGAGGCTGGATTAACCCTGAAGACTTAACAATGTGCTATTGAGTAACCAACTATAATAACATGCATTTACCAAGTGATCTCCAAATCACTGTTGTCTCTTGCAACCTGAGGAATCACATGGAGGACACATTGTAAACCCCTGAAGTCAAACTAAAAGGGTTCAACTCAAACATAAACTATGTGTTCGCTCAGCAAAGTCTCTGTGATTCATGGCTGTTGTTGATCTGTGAAGTTTACTCATATCCACGTCACAGGTTTAGAACAAATCAAACAGGTGTCCAGCTGCAGACTCGGCAAAACAAAGGTACAGTCAGACGCCTTGAGAGCCAATTGACTCTCCTCTTGATAGGTCAACTTCCTTATGTGAAGTTGTTGAATACGTTTTTGTATGACACCTCACTGGGTGTATTATTGTAAATGTAGGTATTTATCTTCATCAAACTTTAGAATAGTGAAAAATGTGCAGGATCAAAGGATGTCTCCCTGTAAAATAGCTTCTCGGCAGGGATGGAAGAAGTGCAGAAAAGTATTCTTGTAACACCAAGCTGTAGAAAGGATAAAGTTTGGCATTCAAAATGTTACTTTAAAAAAGTAAAAATAAGTATTAGCATCAACATATCTTAAATATTTTTAGAATGTTTAATATATTACAAAGTTTGCAGTCAAATAATATTATGAATAACATATTAGTTAATAAGTGAAACTTGTTTCTGCATATTGATAGCTTGATATATGATATGATATATCATAATTGTTTTTGTTATTTTAAGTTATCAAATACATTAAGCAGAGTAATTGCAGTCAAATAAACAACAATTCCCTTCTGAGAGGTAGGGGTGTACAAATATAAACCAGCATTAAATGGAAATAGTAAAGTAAAGTATCTCAAAGTTGTACTAAGGTAGGTAATTGAGGAAGTTCAACCACTGCTTCTCGGTTTATTTAAACTTTATTCTCAACTGCCCAAACATCATAGACTTAAAAATGAATTGGGATCATCTCAGTGTGTGGGCTTTTACTGTAAATCTCACTTTCTGCTGAACAAAGTCGAGGCATTGCCTGTACAGAACACAAACATGTTACCTTTCCACGACCTTCTCATTTTACGCCATGATTCTACATCTTTAAACCATAGGTTTAAACACGTATTTAGTTCAACACAGCATTTCTAATCTTTCCCATGCCCTGTTGTTGGTGGCCGGTCATTAACACAGAACCACCATAAACTCGGATACAGTAATCCCCCCCCCCCCAGACACACACACACACTCCTCCACGTCGCGCGGGCTCAAAGCAGCCCCTCGCGGTGAAGCCCTCGTTACTGACACATTTAATAACGGGCTGCAGGATTCTGCTGACTCTGCTCAGACCGCAGGTAACGAGAAACACATTGGGCTGAAGCCACAAAAAATCCCACATACACACAATCAACAGGCCGGGGCCAGTAAAGTCATGCAGCGTTACTGAAGCGAGAGCCTCTTCGATGCTGCGTTTTACTGCAAATCCATGCAGCTCCATGATTTATCTTAGAACATTTCAAAATACAGGCTTTCGATAGAGAAGTATTATGGCATCTTGAGTAACACCACTTACTGAGGAAATAAAGTTTAAAACAACATACTTAGGTACAAATGTAAAAGGATGTTGATAAAACAATAGGCTAAAAGTACATTAAGTTGGCTTTCGATTCAACATTTTAAAATATTACCATCGAACTAAATAAATAATCTTAGAGCGAAATTAACAACGTTTTTTATAGTTGTATAATAAATAGGCTATATACAAAACAGGTATAGAAACAGAAGATAATTGAGTTATATTAAGAAAAACGCTACCACCAGTTATCAACATTTCAGTTTATGGGTCCGTTTTATAGCTTATATTGGAAAGCTTTTCAAAGGAATTATTATTGAAGAACCTTAAAAATAAGATGTTTACAGTGCAGCAGAAGAGACATGAGAACTGAATGTATTTCTGCTTTTGTTTCTGACGCGCAACACTGTCCTGGAACCAATTATAGAACAAAGAAAGTTTCCCAAAGTTATTTTTCTCTTTTGAAAGCAAGAAAAGTGAACAACTTACTATGAAGGAGAGTCATTTCGAGGTGCATCCTATCCACGGTGTTGAGGTACAGCCTGTCAGGAGACTGTGATGTGTGCATTAATTGATAAATCACACAGAGCAGCAGATTCCCGAGCTGTGGCTCAGCTGGAGTTGTTGTATTCCTGCGGACTGGAGTCTCGCTCCGCCTCCACATGAAACCCAACACTGCTGTAGTCTGACGAAAAACATGTGTTGCAGTACGATCTAACGAGGAGGGTTAGGTAGAAAACTATAATTTAACAACATACAAACCGAATATAAAAAATGCACTAAAGGGACATTACTCCAAATGGGATAAAGGCCAGCCCCAAGAAAAAGCTTGTTTTGAAACTTATTTTGTTGTCAGTGTGAAATTGACAACAGATCAAACTATAGTGTTTACATTACAACAATAGTTCCAAAGAAGGCGTAACAGGCGCAACAAGCTTTTTCCTATGTTAAACTCTCCAGTGACATGTCAAGACTAACGTTTTTTTATATGGTTGTAAAAGTTTTAAACCAGTCCCTGGGAACCCTTCCACCCCAGGAAGGGATTAGAAAAGATCTTTCCTCATATCCCCCCTTTTTGATCTTAGAAAGGCTGGTTTCAGCATTAAAGCCCTAAAGGAAGCAGTTTCACTTCAAAGCCTTTTAAAAAGGCTTTTTATTGTCAAGCTACATTTAGATGTATAATAGTTGAGATCTATGCACCTCTATTTCTGATTGAGTTGTTCTATAGATAAATAAAATACTTGAAATAACCATCGAAAGTAGTAGTTCCAGGTGAAAAGTATTTTTTTGTGTTTGCACATTGGTGATATCCAGAGTAAGAAACGTAAGATGTCCTGTAAACCAAAATATGACAACACAAAACAACATCACACATTGCATTGGGCTTGAGGGAGAAATATTTTTATTAGATGATCTACACTTTGTTTAAAAAATTGTACACATAGGGAAAAGGCTGACTGAGTTGGTGTTGAGCTGTGCAGGGCCGTCCAGATGCGAGACAAACTTGAAATAGCGTCAGTGTTTTTCAGTCCTTTTTGTTTCCGTGCTGTTTAAGGAAGATCTTAGGTGTATTCCATCCTTCTGGAGCCTTCTTCAGTCCAGCTTTTGTCCAAATCCTCTTCAGATCCTTCTCAAATCGTTTCTGCACACGACACAATCAAACAGTTTAGAAAATATAATTTGTGTATAAAATACACAAAATAAACACCTTTGAAGTGTAAGCAAGACACCATGTTAAATAAGACAATACAGTTTGAAATGAAATGATCACATACTGATAAATGGCTGAATGTGCCAGGATAATCAGTAGAGAATTATCAATCTATTCAATATCACAGGAACCTTTTTTCTTTTCCCAAAGGAAGAATNTCTCACCTGCTTCTTTTTCCCTCTGCCCTCTATCACTCTCTTCCTCAAGAATTTAGTCCGTTTTAGCAGCTTCTTGTACTTATGCCGGTTGATCTTCCGCCGTCGGATCTCAAGAACATTTTTACAACTAAGGGGTGTCCCTGGTTCCCCCCCGTCCTCCAGCGCAGGGTCAGAGAGGGCTGGCAGCAACTGCTCCTCCAGCAGCTCCACCTCCTCCTGCGGGAGAGGGCACTCCAGCAGGGGGGGGAGGGAGTAGCTCAGGGAGAGCCAGCTCTCCAGGGGGCTCACGGACAGTTTACGCGGCACAAGAACCTCTTCCAGTTCTGGCTCCAGTTGCACCCATCGAGGAGGAGGTGTGTCTGCTGCTGTTGAGTAGCTCCTGAGTTTTGGTTGTAGCGGAGAGCAGTAAGCAGGAAGTACATGTTGTACACGTCCATTCAAAATGTCTCCATGGGCTTGAAGCGCACCTGGAAAAATAAATGATATCATCTTGAGTTACATTACTTATAACTGGAAATTTAGCATACCCATTGTCTAATTAATATAATAAGGAGAGATTCCACAACAGTTGTTCTAACTTTCGAAATCTGGTAGGTCAATTCATTTTAGCATGAACAACATTGACATTTTTAGAGCACATGTGAAATAGCACTTTCATCTATGGTCAAAGTCAGAATATTTGAATAATGCTAACATTGTTTATTTAGTGTCTTTCAAAGGAAATAGGTTCATTCACAGATTTTCTTATCATACTATATTGAGTCTTTGAGCACATGGGACAATTAGTCTTTTTCAAAACAAAATGTATAGAAAAGAAAGCCCCATGTGCCCTAAGACTAAACAAAATAAAAACCATACTGTTCGACCAATTGTAAAAATGTCAACATGATTTTAAAGGATAGAAATATATTTTGTTTATACTTACAGGTTGCTCTACGTAATAGATTGAGACGAGGGACAACCTTTGATGAAAACATTGTTATTGATCATTCAAGTAACTTCATCAGGAATGAGTTGAGGGGTCACTGGTCCTGTGGGGAAAGAGCACATTACTTTGAGTTGGTCATAGCTCTTCCATAGAGATCACAAACGTGTACTGAGAAGTAACTACAAACAATAACAGTCATATAAAAATACTGCATATATTTTATATCATTACAAAATACTGTATTTTGCAATAGTATACTGTACGCAGTTTGTTGTACAGATTTCATGGAAATAATTTATATATTTTAACGTGTAGTAGGTTTATTAAAAATAGTTGTTTTAAATGGTATTCTTTTAATTATTTGTCTAACCCTTTATGTCCTTAACTGTGTTTATCTTTTCACTATATATACACCTGTTTTATGATTTTTATGATATACTGTCAAACCTAGCTGGGTTAGCTTTAGATTAGCCGGTAACTGATGTCCACCTTAACTATAGCCTGTACCCAAAAGAATGAAATGCACTCATGGTACAAAGTAAAACACTGTGAGAATGTAAAATGATCAATATTAACGAAACCTTGTCAAATTAAACTTTTTTTCCAGTTGCCAGGTGACTTTTGCTAATGCTAGCTAGCAACGCAGCACCGATTTAATGCGTTCAAATCGCAATATTATTACTAAAAGATTGCAGCTAAGAATAATTCGGCTTTTGGCTATCCGACCACGTCAATTACACTATGTGTTGTATGTAATAAACATTGTTACTTTACCTTATACTACTATGACCCGTGTTTTCGTCTTCAATGTGACTCTAGAATCCTACTTCCGGCTTGAGTAACACAATATTAAGGCGTTTCCTGTTTCTCAGCGGAGACAAAGGTTCCGCTGTAGCAGTTAAGGCGAGAGTGCCTCTCAATTATGTGGAGCTACTCTTCAACCTCCTCATTAATACACTGAATAAACGGGCAGTGTGTTATTGAAATATTATTAATATTTGATCATTATTATGATTACACATGTATTTAATATTATTTAATTAAGGTTCAACACCCAGGAGGGACATCTTTTATCTTCTGCTATGCTGATGGTAAATCTGGAGAAAATGTCCCCACCACTTTTTCTAACAAAGTGAGGACCATGTATTTGTTTAATCATTTATGATACTGTGTGGACCTGTGCTTTGCATCACACAGTAGGTGAGTTTAAAGCTTGAATGACTCCACTGGAGGGCACTATCAGTCCAATGGTAGAAGGTGCATGATGTTTCAACAACAAGGACCTTACGTTTAATTCTGATTTCCACTGAATACATT
This sequence comes from Notothenia coriiceps, assembly GCF_000735185.1. Taxonomy (NCBI): domain Eukaryota; kingdom Metazoa; phylum Chordata; class Actinopteri; order Perciformes; family Nototheniidae; genus Notothenia; species Notothenia coriiceps. Next base: position 106,209 of record NW_011364164.1, on the reverse strand, counting down.
GTACAGCGAATCCAATAATACATAAAAGTACAAGAAACATACCGTGGATATTTTGCATCCGAGTTAAACTCTTTTTGTGACTAACTGCTGCCTAAAATGAATTAAATTCTTCAATTGTAGTCTATTTGTTGAAGCAAACATTTAAAAAATAGTTTAGACCTGCATGAGTTCTATGAGACTTGTTCTTTGGTCAAATGAACAAAGTGGGTGGGGAGCATAACCACAATAGCTTAATTTGGAAAAGACAGCTATGACATAAGAGTTTACATTATTGATGTTTATCTTAAATGCAGCTGTAAAGCAAAATACATTTGGGAATATATTTAACATTTCATTCTCTTAAAATGACCAAATTCATTCCACATCAAATGTATGTGTTTAGTTTTTTTAGAGAGTATTTGAAACATCTGCTGCTAGGCTGACAAAAACCCAGCATGCCCCAGGGGTCTGCAGCACACGTCCTCACAGAGCAGTGAGCTACTGCTGCTGTTTACGCAATAAACTGACCTTCACTTTGTAGTCTGACCTTTTTTAATTTATTTACAGAATAAATGTTTTTGCACATATTCAAGCACTTCTTTGCATAAAAACAGAAAAGTCCCAAATGTTCAGGACAGAGTAGTACAATTGCATGTTTTAAAACACAGCTATGACGTTCCATAAACATATTACAATCCTTCGTTTTTTTAATTGAACTGTGTTTCCCTTTGATTCATTTAAACACATATCTTTCTTCCATGTGGCACAGTTGTATAAAAAGGGAAACCTCCACTTTTAGATTGCTCTAGTTTTACATACTTGTTGGCAGCCACATCAAATCGTTTATTCATGGGGCTTTCTCTCTAAGCTTTCATCAAGATGGTGGTCAGTGGAACATCTAGTTTGTTGGTATCGGAGTGGTGTGATGCAGGGCATAAAGTAAGGATAAAAAAGACTTTAAAATTCTCAGGGCATTTATTTACAATAAACAACAACAACAACAACAACAACAAAACATTCATTTCAATGTAAATCCTGCTGGCTCTTCATTATTTCCTTCACTGTACTTACACCATCAGTGTGTGATGATAAGGCAACTGAAATGATCAGCAGGATGTGCTGGGAGATTTCCCTTTTTACTGAACAGTCTGAATAATTGTTTTAATATTTATCTTCTATAAAACTCTATTTGCAAAAAAATATTTAAAAGTAAGTGTACGAGAAATAAAACAACCATTTTTAAGTTGGCAGTGATTTCAAGGATGTTGGTCAATCCTATTTTAATCCATGGCCTTTACATTATATACTATACACTCCAGCCGATTATCTATTTACAAAATCAGTAGTTGTATATATAGTTATTTTTCTTTTAAGCAAATAAATATTCACTGTCTTTTTTAAATGCATTGCAATTTACTGCAGTGGACGAGATCAGACTCTTTACAGATGACAACATTATAATTCACTACAAGGCAACACACACAGTACAAGCATATGGCAGGATGCTGAACGTATCCCCCATAGAGGTACAGTGTTACAGGTGTACGCTATAAATGCCACTTCAACAGGAACCAAATTGATAAATAAAGACAGGTATTAGAGAGATAACAGGACATAATGTAGATTGGGCTCCTCCTCGCCAACACACGAGAGGGACAAAGCAGTGAAATCAGTCATCGATGGCAGTATCCATAGATCTAAAGCCTATACGGACAGCGTTGAAGTATATCTGCATTGCAATCCCATTTCCGATGCAGTACACGAGACAAGAAGTCGAGGTAAAATACAGGGATGAAGAAATTGCCTTCTTAAAAAGGGACAACTCACTTCCAAAATCAAAAACATATTTTTCTTATAACATGTCCTTCATTGTTGGGGATATTTATTGTAGGTATGTCTGGCTTCCATCATAATGGAACTTATAATGGAACTCATTTAAAGGAAATTGTTTTAAATCGTTTGCAGCTTGCAATTTGTATTTTACCCAGAAAATAATCACAATTAACAGCATCCAACAGAACAATAATATATCACATTAGATGTTAAAAAATACTCTCCTTTGATGCTGAATATTTGGTATTACATACATTAGAGATATTTATTTATTGAGTTAAAACCTTTGTTGATTTGGTAAAACCATCTAGGCAATTATCTTCTCTGCATTGCAGCAAAAGTCCTTCCTGTTTCTACAAAGAGCTCAGTGGCACCGTGTTTACCCTGTATATCCAGCACACCTGGGCTTCAACAAGACCAACCAAACCAAAGTAACATTTTTTACAAATTTGACCATTACATTTGTAGATAAAAATGTGCACTTTTGAAACAAAAAGGTAGAAATACCTAGGCAACAGATGTGTGAACAGGCAAAGAAAAGAGTGGAAGGAAACACATGCTTCCTAGTGTCCTCCAGGTTTCTGGATACTCCACACGGCGGCTCTCACTGAGCAGCAGACTGGCCACGCTCCACCTGCTTCCTCTGTTCCTTCTCATCTCCTCCTCCTCTTCGTCCTTCTCATCATTAGACATGGCGAACGCCTGCACTTGTCTAACCTCCCAGAGGGATTGCGACATATGGGAATGCTTTGGGAACAAAAGAGATGTATTGTCAAAACTTAAGAGTGCATTTATTTATAGTCCTATTAGTGACTAGAAGTAGTTCTTTGCCAATACTGAAAAACATCTATATGCCCTGATTTTATTTCATTCTAAGTAAAATAACAAGCATCATGTTTAAAAACAAATGTACAAAATAAAAAACTAAATATACTGTACGTATAGATACATAGTACACATACAATTTTAGCTTTGCTACTAAGTACGCCTACAATATATATATATGTATATATGTGTGGTCCATCTGTCAGTAGTTTAAATCCATGGATTGAGACTATGAGAGGGTGCTGAGGAAAGTCTAACCTGAAGATGGGGATCCAGGATACAACCAATGCAAGGAGCTAACAGTTCTGCATACAAAGTGAACAAATAGCAATAAAAAACAAGCAGACGAGCACGGTACATCAACAACTGCACATAGAAAAACATTCAAAACAAACATGCGGAACAATAAAGGGGATTTAAGCTGATAACAGAGAAGTGTATATTGAATCCAGGGTGTGGTTCACTCACCGATGAGGACTGATGATCGTGTGGTCGTTCCAGTTTGATGCGGACGTCTGCCCCCTTCCCTCGCTCAGGTCTACCGGGCCCTGAAGGATGGTCAACAGTGGAGTGAATACATGTCCATCACAGATTGATTTTAAAACCAGTTATCAATAAATATTCAGAGACAACAAGAGCTTTTTTTTAAGATGACATGTTTTTTGAAACCTCCTGAGACTCTTATGTGTTTTAGGTGTTGAATATTTGTTTAGTATGCTGGACGTGCTCCTGTCTCACCTGGGGAGCTGCCTCGGCTGGCGGTGCTGGTGCTGGTGCTGGTGCTGGTGGCGCTGTCCTCCAGCCAGGTGCTGTAGTTCAACGAGTCTCGCTTGTGTGGCGTCCCGGCTGACGACAGACTCTCCTGGAGAGACGCAGCAAAAGATGCATTTATAAAAAGATATCATTTTGTTACATATCTTTTGAAACTGTCACTATATCCTGACAGTGGTGCAAGAGACAGATAATGAAGTGCTTGATTTTGGCTCCACTGTTTTCAACAAAGTATCTAAATATACAGTAATAATAAAACAATAATGTTTGGGGGGG